>NC_064929.1:130787544-131090875 GCF_023897955.1 Schistocerca gregaria
ACGTGTAACCAATGGCACTTCACACCATCTCGCCGGGTGGTACGCCAGTATGGCGATGACGAATACACGCTTCCAATGTGCGTTCACCGCGATGTCGCCAAACACGGATACGACCATCATGATGCTGTGAACAGAACCTGGATTCATCCGAAAAAATGACATTTTGCCATTCGTGCAGATGGTTGTTGTCTTGAAAACGTAACCAAATGTTGACTCAAGGCTCGAGACGTGGCTGCACGATCCGTTACACCCATGCCGATAAGATGCCTGTCATCTGGACTGCTACTGATACGAGGCCGTCGGGGTCCAGCACGGCTTTCCGTATTACCCTCCTGAACACACCGATTTCATATTCTGCTAACAGTCATTGGATCTCGGCCAACGCGAGCAGCAATGTCGCGATACGATAAACCGCAATCGCGATAGGCTACAATCCGACCTTTATCAAAGTCGGAAACGTGATGGTACGCATTTCTCCTCCTTACACGAGGCATCACAACAACGTTTCACCAGGCAACGCCGGTCAACTGCTGTTTGTGTATGATCAATCGGTTGGAAACTTTCCTCATGTCAGCGAGTTGTAGGTGTCACCACCGTCGCCAACCTTGCGTGAATGCTCTGAAAAGCTAATCATTTACATATCTCAGCATCTTCTTCCTGTCGGTTAAATTTCGCGTCTGTAGCACGTCATCTTCGTGGTGTAGCAATTTTAATGGCCAGTAGTGTATGTCACCCGATGTCAGTGGCAGGTTTCAGTGGCAGGTTTCTATCCGACGGTTGTCAGGCACAACAAAAATTTCGTTTTCAATACTTCAGATATTAAGCTTATAAACAGTATAACATGGATCCATATATGGAGCGATTTTCTGGGACATAGCCACAGAACCCCTACAGAATGCACTGGAAGACAAAACGGCATTGCACGCGGGATGGTTGCGTACGCAGATGACCTTATCGTCACGGTATCTGCAAACTCCTTGCCCCAATTTGAGAGTAAAGCCACGCGTCTCGTTGCGTTCGTCGGTGAACGGTGCACGAACAACACACTTACAATAGTAACTTCCTGGCAGACTCGAACTCGGGACCTTCGCCTTTCGCAGGCAAGTTACCATCTGAGCCACCCGAGTGCGACCCAGAACCCGTCGCTCACTCCGCTGCAGATTGAAAATCTCCTTCTGGGAACTAAGAAAACTGCTTACCTACTTCTACGAGGCATGCTGAAAAGGAATCCAATACAAAGTTAAACAACATACGTACAGGGTGTAAATTTTAAGTTGACAAACCAGAATAACTCGCAAGATAAGCTTCACAAGCAAAAATATGAAGAATCCAATGTTGATTATTTTCGAAGGGGACACCTGCTGGTGCTAAAATTAGCCCCCACCCCAGGCCGCTGGGGGTGGGGAGGGAGCAAGCTTTAAAATTTCAAATGGGAACCCCCATTTTGTTATTGCAGATTCTGATACTGCACAAAAACTACGTATATTTTGTCTTAAACATCAGTTTTGATTCTTGGTAGTTGTCGCTGTAATTCAAGAAAATCCAAGTTCTCATTTTTGCGTAGAAAATGGTTACTTTTTTACTTGATGAGTTCATTCGTTAGTAAGTAGGATGTGTGGTTAGTTAGTTAGCTAGTCAGATGATTAATTTGATAATCAAAAGTTGTGTGGCCTCATGACCACAAAACAAACAAAACTTTTCCGAATGTGCAGAAAAAATTAATAGGAGTAAATTTTTTTAAAATTCTCATTACTCTCTCTCAAACCCCACCCTATGGGGAGAGAGGAAGAGTTTTAGTTTTGGCGATTCAAAATTTAGGAAGTAAATAGGTATTTTTTATTTATCTGTAACCATTTTCCAAGCAAAAATGAGAACATGGATTTTCTTGAATTACAGCGCGAACTACCAAGAGTCAAAACAAATGTTTAGGAAAAAAAGGACGTAGTTTTTGTATGTAGAATCTGATTCTGCAATAAAAAAATGGGGGTTCCCACTTGAAATTTTAAACTTGCCTCTCGCCCCACCCCCAAGGGACGGGGGTGGCGGGCTAATTTTAGCACTAGCAGATGTCCCCCTGGAAAATAATCAACTTTGTATTATACACATTTTTGCGTGTGGAACTTATTTTGCAAGTTATTCTGGTTTGTCAACTTAAAATTTACACCCTGTATTAAACAGGCAAGATACCTCGGCACTTATATTGACGAACATTCACACTTTAGCGAACATGCCCGACTGACAATTAACAAAGCGACGAAACTCGTGCATTAACTTGCAAGATTGAATACTCCTACAGACAACTGGAATATATTCCACGGCATTCTTTGAGTCCATAACTTGAATGCGGCTATTGACTGGCCACCCCGATTAAGCTTAGGTAGGAATAAAACCGCTGTGAGGCGCGGCCAGACGAGTCTTCTGTTCAGAATCTCTGGGGCTTCCGACACGACCTCGATTGAGGCAGTACGCGTGGTTCTGGGAGTTTTCCCTACAGGTACTACAATTCGGCACAGAGCCACCTGCATACTGGCTGAAAAGGGGAAGTCGCGATAATATACCGACAAACAGAAATTAAACAAGTGGAGAACTGATACAGAATGGGACACAACTAATAAAGAAAGACGAGTCTATGCCTTCCCCAGCATACGAGAGCGGATGTATTTGAAATAGATAAATCCAACGTGCGGGATGGTGCACTTTCTCACACCGCCCGTACCCTGTGCATCTTCACAAGTTTGGCCTAAAAAAAAGACTGGCAGTTGTACCTGCGGCGAGAGATGGACACCTGTGCATCTAGTGCTCTACTCCGATGCCCTAGGACATATGAAATCGAGTCTTAGGAACCAGGACATAGGACACTCAGTACACACACAGAAGATAACTGGAACTCTATAAACAACGTCGGAGACAGTAATGCGAGCACTGCACGTGCTATGCAGACAGAGCAGACCATATGTTGGAATAAGAAGGCCCCAGGTATGTCAGACCAGCAGCACATAGTAAACGAAACAACCACAGAGTGACAATTATTGAACTATATGAAAAAAACCTAAATTACTTATAAACTACGGGGTGCACACACTTTATTCAACATGTAAGCGTACCGTGCCTAGAAGTACAGTGCCTAAGATGTGAGGTGGCTATAACTTCGCACCTTACAAGCACTCATCTACATACTTTGCTGGGATTACAACAGGAATTAGGTATCATTTGATAGGTTGTACATCGTATTTATGGCCGGCCGGAGTGGCCGTGCGGTTCTAGGCGCTACAGTCTGGAACCGAGCGACCGCTACGGTGGCAGGTTCGAATCCTGCCTCGGGCATGGATGTGTGTGATGTCCTTAGGTTAGTTAGGTTTAATTAGTTCTAAGTTGTAGGGAGACTGATGACCTCACGAGTTAAGTCGCATAGTGCTCAGAGCCATTTGAACCATCGTATATGTGAATATTTAAAGAAGACAGACATTGTCACGTACATCTTGTAAATAGTTATTAACGCTTATTGCATGAAGGGCGTAATGAATGATTGGCCGGCCGCGGTGGTCGTGCGGTTCTGGCGCTGCAGTCCGGAACCGCGGGACTGCTACGGTCGCAGGTTCGAATCCTGCCTCGGGCATGGGTGTGTGTGATGTCCTTAGGTTAGTTAGGTTTAAGTAGTTCTAAGTTGTAGGGGACTGATGACCTCACGAGTTAAGTCGCATAGTGCTCAGAGGCATTTGAACCATCGTATATATGAATATTTAAGGAAGACAGACATTGTCACGTACACCATTAACGCTTATTGCCTGAAGGACGTAATGAATGATTGGCCGGCCGCGGTGGTCGTGCGGTTCTGGCGCTGCAGTCCGGAACCGCGGGACTGCTACGGTCGCAGGTTCGAATCCTGCCTCGGGCATGGGTGTGTGTGATGTCCTTAGGTTAGTTAGGTTTAAGTAGTTCTAAGTTCTAGGGGACTGATGACGTAAGATGTTAAGTGCCATAGTGCTCAGAGCCATTTGAACCATTAATGACTGCCTATACTAGTAGAGGTTGGAACACCAGTGGAAATGAAACGGCAGGCGTAACTCAGGCCCTGGGTGGAAAAGCCCGCACAGGTGTGTTGGTCCTGCTTCACACAGGAAGTTTCAAGACAGTGTGGACACCTGAGCGCCCAAACACCATACAGCGCCAGCCGGTCGTTATTGTGGCGTGGCCCGAAGAATAACCGGATAATACTTCGGAAACTCTTGAAAATCTTGGACGCAGCCGAGAGGAACGAGGAAGCGTTACCTCTGAAATCATGCACGCTGGGTTATTTCCGAGGATTTTCACTCGGAGAAGTGTACCATTGTTTGTATTACTAACTAACGGGGATAAGTATTTCTTCGCAATTTTTCTGGCTGGACGACAGAAGACTAAAATATGGTTGGTCGGCATTCGTGACAATCAATAGAGAGGGAGAATATTCCGTTCTTTTGAGAATATGATTCACCTTCTGCACTTACGAGGGAGGGGGGCCGAGCTTTGCTGGGAAGCCAGCAGTGGAGAATGAGCTCTTCTGTTTTGAGCACCCGTGTTTGACGGTAGCTCAGTATCAGCTTTTGTTGGTACAGACGGACTTGCTGTCTTTGCTCTCAGGAGATTTTATAGTTAGAAAGTTTAGGCACTGTAGCGTTGCTAACTTATACGATTCTGGACTTCGCCTCCGGGTAGGGAGTCGTCGTTGAGTAGGCAGCGTTCAGTGATAGAGAGCACTTCTTGAGTCGATATCCACGTTGTGACGTTATCTGAATTCCGTCTATGTGGCTGGGAGTTCGCGTTTTTCGTCTGTACAACACAGAGAGGAGAAGACTGTATTAGAGTATATTAGTCAGAGTATGGCCTTCCTGGCGACCTAGTGTTTGATAGAGTTTATTTGTGGCTGAAGTTCTTGGTTCAAATGGCACTGAGCACTATGGGACTCAACTGCTGTGGTCATTAGTCCCCTAGAACTTAGAACTACTTAAACCTAACTAACCTAAGGACATCACACACATCCATGCCCGAGGCAGGATTCGAACCTGCGACCGTAGCAGTCGCACGGTTCCGGACTGCGCGCCTAGAACCGCGAGACCACCGCGGCCGGCGCTGAAGTTCTTCCATCATCACACACGTCTACGAGAACCATCATTACGACGCACCGGACGCAGTACATGCTAAACAGCTGTGATCACGTAAGTTTTATTTCCACTGAGGTTGCTCACCACTGTAGAACATCTTTGAAAGTAGTGTCTTCTAGTGTTTGGTACGTAGTTGATGTCAGTCATCTCCCGTTATTTATATTAGATCGCGTAGCCATAGAAAGAGGGGCCGATTTGGGCAGTTGATCACTAATATTAGCTAGAAAATTCATTTGTGTCTCTTTACGTCTATTGGACAATACGCTCAAAGTATTAAATAAGTTTTGCTATTTGGGGAGCAAAATAACAGATGATGGTCGATGTATAGAGGATATAAAATGTAGACTGGCAATGGCAAGGAAGGCGTTTCTAAGAAGAGAAATTTGTTAACATCGAGTATAGATTTAAGTTTCAGGAAGTCATTTATGAAAGTATTTGTATGGAGTGTAGCGTTGTATGGAAGTGAAACATGGACGATAAATAGTTTGGACAAGAAGAGAATAGAAGCTTTCGAAATGTGGTGCTACAGAGGAATCCTGAAGATTAGATGGGTAGATCACATAACTAATGAGGAAGTGCTGAATAGGATTGGGGAGAAGAGAAGTTTGTGGCACAACTTGACCAGAAGGAGAGATCGGTTGGTAGGACATATTCTGAGGCATCAAGGGATCACCAGTTTAGCATTGGAGGGCAGCGTGGAGGGTAAAAACCGTAGAGGGGGACTAACAGACGAATACACTAAATATATTCAGAAGGATGTAGGTTGCAGCAGGTACTGGGAGATGAATAAGCTTGCACAGGTTAGAGCAGCATGGAGAGCTGCATCATACCAATCTCTGGATTGAAGATCGCATCATCATCATCATGTCCATTGGACTTTGATATATAATCATTTTACAGTTACTAGTTCCCTTAATCATTCATTTATGTTGTAATTTATATATTAAAGAACAAGAAGGAGGAGATATCACCATTAAGAGATCCTCCCTCATATCTGCTTCAGGGGGTAGTCAGACAGGGCCAAATCTTCATTTTCGCGTTCAGTTTTTTCCGTTGCGCACATTCATTTTATAACCGCCTGGAGTAGCAACTTGGACGTTTATAAAGGCTTTAATCAACAAACATGTAGTGTACCCCAGAACTGGCAGATACTACGAACTCTGATTTTTGCATCACCGTTCGACAAATGCCCGCAGTAGGGGAAGGTTCGAAAATCGAGTGTGTGGACACAGCATGCTGGAAGTCAAAATCAGAAAATGAAGCAGTTTACGATGTATAGATCTCGGCTTGCTCGTCATCAATTGGCACGTGAGCAACACCGAAGGTTCATTCCACTTCCCTGCCGTTACTTGTGGAGAGAAGTTGTGTCTTCACAATGAAATGAATATCCTTAGCTGCATACAGAGGTTGATACAAGTCAACGAGGACAGTTGAAAATGTCTGCCCCGACCGGGACTCGAACCCGAGATCTCCTGCTGACATGGCAGACTGTCTATCCATCTGAGCCACCGAGGACCCAGAGGATAGTGCGACTGCAGGGACTTATCTCTGGCACGCCTCCAGTGAGATCCACATTCTCATTTACTGTCCCGCACTATATTCATAGTGCCTTGCCCTTCATACTCATGAATCGCGGCTTTACCGCCGATTCCCGTAAGAGTTCGGGCACTGCTTGTGCATCCGCACAGAAGAATATGGCCGGTGAGCCTTAACTACAGGGTGTTACAAAAAGGTATGGCCAAACTTTCAGGAAACATTCCTCACACACAAAGAAAGAAAAGATGTTATGTGGACATCTGTCCGGAAACGCTTACTTTCCATGTTAGAGCTCGTTTTATTACTTCTCTTCAAATCACATTAATCATGGAATGGAAACACACAGCAACAGAACGTACCAGCGTGACTTCAAACACTTTGTTACAGGAAATGTTCATAATGTCCTCCGTTAGCGAGGATACATGCATCCACCCTCCGTCGCTTGGAATCCTTGATGCTCTGATGCAGCCCTGGAGAATGGCGTATTGTATCACAGCCGTTCACAATACGAGCACGAAGAGTCTCTACATTTGGTACCGGGGTTGCCTAGACAAGAGCATTCAAATGCCCCCATAAATGAAAGTCAAGGTTAGGGTTGAGGTCAGGAGAGCGTGGAGGCCACGGAATTGGTCCGCCTCTACCAATCCATCGTTCACCGAATCTGTTGTTGAGAAGCGTACGAAATGTGCATGAGCTTCATCGTGCATGAACCACATGTTGTGTCGTACTTGTGATGGCACATGTTCTAGCAGCACAGGTAGAGTATCCCGTATGAAATCATGATAACGTGCTCCATTGAGCGTAGGTGGACGAAACTAAAATGAGCTCTAACATGGAAATTAAGCGTTTCCGGACACATGTCCATATAACATCTTTTCTTTATTTGTGTATGAGGAATGTCTCCTGAAAGTTTGGCCGTACCTTTTTGTAGCACCCTGTATACAGGGTGAAAAGTATTTAAACCGACAAACTCTGGGAAGTTGTAGGGGACATCAAAACAAATATTTTTCCCTAATGTCATTTTTTCCTATGAGGAGTATTTAAACCAGTAGAGGAAGATTTCTCTGGCGGCAAATTAATTAAACCAACAAACACTTTTCCATTTTTTTATGACCAAGAGACAACACATTAACATAACCCAATTTCAGTTACAGTAGGTTTTCAAAAATGCCTCCATTGACACGTAAACAAAGGTTACACCGTCGGATCATGTTCTGTCACGGGCAAAAACCCTAGGAGTATCCCGAATTGTTCCTGCTGCTGCTACTATCCGGGCAACCAGAACCTCTTCTGATGCAACAGGAGTTGCGCAATAAAGGTTGCGCACCTCTCTCCACACAAAAAAGTACAGAGGAGACATATCTGGGGATCGAGCAGGCCATGGTACAGGACGACCTCTGGCAATCCACATATCTGGGAACCGTCGGTCCAGGAATCGACGCACACGACGACTGAAATGTGCCGGCGCCCCGTCATGTTGGAACCACGTGCGTTGTCTTGTAGGGAGGGGGACGTCTTCCAGCAATTCTGGCAATGCTCTGGCGAGAAAATTGTAATATTGTCTGCCATTTAATGGCCTAGGTAGCCGATACGGCCCAATTAAATAGTCCCCAATAAGCGCTAGTAACTGTGGCATGTGGATTATCCTCACTCCAAACATGCGAATTGTACATGTTGAAGACTCCATTACGCCCGAACGTTGCTTCGCCGGTAAACAACACAGAGGATGGAAATGTAGGATGCATTTCACACAGTTCCAGGTACCGCTGCGAAAACTGTGCTCTGCGTGGATAATCAACTGGTTCCAGGCTGTGGACACGCTGTACGTGCAATGGACGAAACAATTGCTGTCGAAGGACTGTTCTTACATTCGTCTGATTCGTCCCCATGTTACGTGCAACTGCACGAGTGCTGATTGGAGGATCCCGCTCCACATGCTGCAAGACAGCTTCCTCAATTTGCAACGTTCTGACCGTGCGACGGCGTCCCTGTCCATGTAATCTGCTAAATGACCCGGTCTCACGCAGACGTTTGTACACAGCAGCAAAGGTCGTATGGTGCGGGATACGGCGATTAGGATATTGTTGTTGATAAACCCGCTGTGCAGCTCGGCCGTTCTGGTGCGCTACGTAGTACGCACCAACCATATCAGTGTACTCACTCCAGGTGCATCGCTCCATTAGTAAACAGAGACAATGCACTACTACACTGGTGGACAGCAGTTGCTACAACTGAAGAGTGTAATACGCCCTCTAACAAGGGAACCTCCCCATCGCAACATCCCCCCCCCCCCCCTCTAATTTAGTTGGCTCTGAGCACTAGCTGTGGTCATCAGTCCCCTAGAACTTAGAACTACTTAAACCTAACTAACCTAAGGACATCACACACATCCATGCCCGAGGCAGGATTCAAACCTGCGACCGTAGCAGTCGCACGGTTCCGGACTGCGCGCCTAGAACCGCGAGACCACCGCGGCCGGCAAATTTAGTTATAAGTTGGCACAGTGGATAGGCCTTGAAAAACTGAACACAGATCAATCGAGGAAAGAGGAAGAAGCTGTATAGAACTATGAAAAAATAGCAAAATATACAAACTGAGTAGTCCATGTGCAATATAGGCAACATCAAGGATAACGTGAGCTCAGGGCCGTCGTGGTCCCGTGGTTAGCGTGAGCAGCTGCGGAACAAGAGGTCCTTGGTTCATGTCCTCCCCCGAGTGAAGAGTTTATTTTTTTTTATTTTCAGACAATTATTACCTGTCCGCCCGATGCGGGGTAACTGCGCCGTAGTATGGGGACGCTACACCTAAACAAACATCGAAACACACGACGTCAGTCGACTACAGCGCACGGAAGAGAGAGTATTCCTGCTAACGGAGCTCCCTGGCTGGCAGTTGACTGTTGGCTACTTTGGACGGGAGTGCATTAAAGACGTGAGATGTATTCCGTGGGCAATATGAATCCACCAAATACAGCTCGCAACTTCAATAACAAGGTCAATGAATATTTTCCGAACTGCAAGTTTGCGGTGCGGTCGCAAAACACAGACACTAAACTTATTACAGTGAACAGAGACGTCAGTGAACGAACGGACAGAGCATACCTTTGCGAAAATAAAGAAGAAAAATTTTCACCCGAGGGAATACTTGAACTAAGGACCTCTTGCTCCGCAGCTGCTCACGCTAACCATTTTTTTCAAATTTTTTTTTATTTTTTGACATTTTCTGTGCTTTTTGAAACCCCTTTATTAAAATGGAAATTAAAAAAACCAGTGCCACCGCCACTTTTCATCCTATAACAAAAAAAACCGGTCCACTTCAGGCGTTGGCTCCTGACTAAACCTACCCCAGAGAGCTGCCTATACACCAGGGCAAATATAGGAAATCAAGGTTAGGGCTATCCTTACAAACAAAACAAAATCTTCCTTTTTCTGAATTTTATTTTTATTCTTGTTATGTTATTATTATTTTTTGTATGGCTTTAGTTTTGTTGTGAAATTGATCAGAGGCCTTCTGCGCCCCGCTGGTAATATGTTGAGTCACGTCTTCTCGAAATTGATGTGTCCCGTTCAATTGTTCAGAAATGTTCATTGGTTCAAACAGGAAACGTTCTTCTCTCTTGGCTTAACACATTCCAGCTGCGAGGCGTGTCGTGGAAAGCACTCCCAAGGAAGTTCGAGAAAAATTGTTTGTATTTTGGGTGACGGACAACGACATAATGACGGTCATTGAGGTATGTCAAAAAATCGAGTACAGACTCTACAGTTTGTCCAAATAGGTAGTGAATGGCATGTCCGCGAATCCAATTGACAGCATTGGTCTTTGTCCGAGGAAAATATTCACGATCCGGAAATAATAATGAAAGGGGAGTAATCCGATGCGGAATGTCCCGCGTTAGAAAAGCGACAATAAGACGAATCAAGGCCTCCGCCGCCGGCCCGCAAACAAACCGATGTTCATCATTGTCTGGCACTCCACACGTGGAACAGAGAGGTGATTGGGCGAGGTGGATACGATGAAGGCGAGATTGATTGATTTGCTTACCGTTGACAGTTAGGTACCAGACAGATTGAACATTCGTGTCAAGGTAACGGACGAAAACCGCGCGCCATACGTGACGCCAGCCAACCTGGGGGAACTTTTGTTCAATCGGGTTACGTGGACGACCTAATTGGAGGACATTGTATACTGCCTTTGTCTTGAGTAAAACCTGTCTTGGTAAGGTGAGGCGTAGATAACTGAGTTCATGAAAGAAGTATCGTATATAATGGAACTGGGACGGCACGTCCGAGATCATCACTGGGGCTGACAGTGAGACCGGCGTATATGCCGACAGGAGGAGACCAGTGAGGCTCGTTGGGCATCGTGCCCATTCCGTCATCTGGGAGCTGACAAATAGGGCGCGAGCTCTATCCGGCACGTGAAACAGACCTATCCCACCTCGTTCACGGGGAAGAGTAAGGGTTGCATAGTTAACTTTGAACAACAGCCCAGAGCTGACGAAAGATGCTATCATGAGACCACGACGCTCCTGAGCTCAGACTTTCCTGAATGTTGCATATCTTGACACGGACTACTCAGTTTGTATATTTTGCTTATTTTTTTCATAGTTCCACACAACTTCTTCCTGTTTTTCTCGATCGATTGATCTGTGTTCAGTTTTTCAAGGCCTATCCACTGTGCCAACTTATAACTAAATCTGAGGGAGGGGGGTGCGATGGGGAGGTTCCCTTGTAAGGAGTGAAGAGCGTAATACGACCTCCACCGGTTTAAAGGTTTAAATAATCCTCATAGGGAAAAATATTTGTTTGTTACGCGTCTGGTTGAACAGTGACGGAGTGGTGTACTACGAGTTGCTTTGCCGAGGGGTATCGGTGACTGCTGGGATTCATTATCAACAGCTGAAAGGTGCTGCAGATGGAATCTGAGAACAGAGATCAGGAAGAAGGCGAGAAGCGATGCTTCTCCGCCCGCATTCTGCTAGGCTGTCAAAGAACACGATACAGGCGTTGCGAAACCATTCCTCATCCACCTCGTTTGCCTGGTCTCACGCTTTTTCACCTTTTCCGCTGTCTATCGAAAAGCCTTCAAGGAACTTGCTTTCCGGATGAAAATGCGCTCCGAACGTAGCTCGACGAGTTTTTCGCCTCAAAACCACGGGTTTCCCACAGTCGCGGAATGGAGAAGTTACAGGTTTCTGAGACTTGTAAATAGTTAAGGCGAGCATATTATTGATGACTGAAGTCTCTTTTATATGTATCCGTTGTGTTTACTACTCATGAAAAAACGCTACGTTTTTGTGTACCACATCTACATCTACACACATACTCCGCAATCCACCAAACGGTGCGTGACGGAGGGTACCTCGTACCACAACTAGCATCTTCTCTCCCTGTTACACTGCCAAACAGAACGAGGGGAAAAAGACTGCCTATATGCCTCTGTACGAGCCCTAATATCTCTCGTCTTATCTTTGTGGCCTTTCCGCCAAATGTAAGTTTGGCGGCAGTAAAATTGTACTGCAGTCAGCCTCAAATGCTGGTTCTCTAAATTACCTCAGTAGCGATTCACGAAAAGAACTCCTCCTTTCCTCCAGAGACTCCCAACCGAGTTCCTGAAGCATTTCAGTAATACTCGCATAATGATCGAACCTACCAGTAATAAATGTAGCAGCCCGACTCTGAATTGCTTCTATGTCCTCCCTCAATCCGACCTCATAGGAATCCCAAACGCTCGAGCAGTACTCAAGAATAGGTGGTATTAGTGTTTTATAAGCGGTCTCCTTTACAGATGAACCACATCTTCCCAAAATTCTGCCAATGAACCGAAGACGGCTATCCGCCTTCCCCACAACTGCTTGTCCCACTTCATATCGCTCTGCAGTGTTACTGCCAAATATTAAATCGACGTGACTGCGTCAAGCGCTACGCTACTAATGGAGTATTCAAACATTACGGGATTCTTTTTCCTATTCATCTGCACTAATTTACGTTTATCTATATTTAGAGTTAGCTGCCATTCTTTACACCAATCACAAATCCTGTCCAAGTCATCTTGTATCCTCCTACAGTCACTCAACGACGACACCTTCCCGTACACCACAGCATCATCAGCGAACAGCCGCACATTGCTATCCACCCTGTTACGTACATAGTTCCGCGTAGTCAGCGGGTACACAACTTTCCCACTAGAGCGCGCCCCGCTAAGCACAAAATCGCAGGCGCAGCGCTCGTCCGTCTCCGCACTACGAGATGGCGCTGCCATAGAGACGGACCAAATTCTGCTTCCGCCGATCTGCGTATTAATATGTAACACAGCCAATGAGATTGCTGCTAACGTAGAACCTTTTCTCCTTGCGGGTCACACTCGTGCAGTGATACCTTAACACGTGAGGTATTATAACGAGTGTACAGACCTCCGATTAGTCAGTCTGCATTTGTCTGTAGTCAAGTTTCAGTCTGCGCCTAATAAGATTACCATATTCCTGTACATAGCCATGAAGATAAATGAACAGACACTTTATCAAGTATCAGAGATATGTGAGAATAAGATTAACGTACCAAGACCAAAGGAATTTCAGATTGTCAATTGTAAATAGCATCCAGAATCAAGTTACGTAATATCTATGATTTTTATTATTTTAATAAATGTGTGTAAAAATTAATCAAGTTCTGTTTAAAGTTGGTCACAATCAATCTGCTACTCTAAGCGTGCAAGTGGCATTTCTATCGTCTGACCTAACGGCAGAAGATAAACACGCCATGATAAGACCACGAGACATATTGTTGACACTCGCCTACTTCGTTAGAGCGACAAGTCAAATAATCTGATAGTGTGTGTACCGAAGGTCTTACAGTACGCACACCACACACTCTATCCAAAAGATCATTTATGTAGATATAAAACAACAGCGGACCTACCACACTTCCCTGGGGCACTCCAGATGACACCTTCACCTCCGATGAACACTCACCATCGAGGACAACGTACTGGGTTCTATTACTTAAGAAGTCTCGAGCCACTCACATATTTGGAAACCAATCCCATATGTTCGTACCTTAGTTAGGAGTCTGGATGGGTCACCGAGTAAAACGCTTTCCGAAAGTCAAGGAATATCGCATCCGTCCAATGCTTTTCCGTCTGTACTGACTCGAGTAGCGAAAGTTTAATTACAACCACCCTGCACGGTCTTCTGGAAATGCGGCGCTCTTGTTACGCGATGGCTTTAGCGTGCGGCAACGTGTGTTAAGTTTCTGATGTTCCTGTTTAATAGGAGGGGGTGAGGGGGAAGGACACGAATTCTAGAGTCGGGGGTTCGGTATAATAGCGTACGCGGTAGCACTTACCTCGTGTGGCTGTAGAGAGTCGAACCTGGGACCTAGGCGGCAGAATTGCCAGTGATAATAACACCGCTCCGGCTGGCGCGGCCACAATGATTCTGACGTAGGCTGAGGGCAGTCGTCTCTTAAGTACACTGCCGGCAGGAAAAGTACTCGCCGATATCGAGGCTGAGCCACGGTGGCCCGCCAGGGAGGCTCTGTTGTGCAACTCGCACGCAGCGCTCACTGGACCCTAGGAAGTTCTGGTCTTACGTTAGATCAGAAAGTGGATCGAAACAGCATATCTAGACACTGGTATGATAATGCCATTGAAACAGAGGATGACACGCCTAAAACTGAAATAATACACAACTTTTACCAAAGCTGTTTCACAGAGGAAGACCGCACTTCAGTTCCTTCTCTAAATCCTCGCACGAAGGAAAAAAATGGCTGACATCGAAATAGTGTGCAAGGAATAGAAAAGCAACTGAACTCACTCAACAGAGGAAAGTCCACTGGACCTGACGGGATACCAATTCGATTCTACACAGAACACGTGAAAGAACTTGCCCCCCTTCTAACAGCCGTGTACCGCAAGTCTCTAGAGGAACGGAAGGTTCCAAATGATTGGAAAAGACCACAGGTAGTCCCAGTCTTCAAGAAGCGTCGCCGAGCAGATGCGCAAAACTATAAAACTGACGTCGATCTGTTGTAGAATTTTAGAACATGTTTTTGCTCGCGCATCACGTCATTTCTGGAAACCCACAATCTACTCTGTAGGAATCAACATGGATTCCGGAAACAGCTATCGTGTAAGACCCGACTCGCTTTATTTGTTCATGAGATCCAGAAAATATTAGGTACAGGCTCCCAGGTAGATGCTATTTTCCTTGACTTGCGGAAGGCGTTCAAAACCCGCGCTGTCGCCTGATAAAAAAAGTAAGAGCCTACGGAATAACAGATCAGCTGTGTGCTGTAGTATACAGAGAAGTTGCAGCATTAGAAAATTGCAGCGAAATGCAGGAAGATTTACAGCGGATAGGCACTTGGTGCAGGGACTGGCAACTGACCCTTAACATAGACAAAAGTAATGTATAGCGAATACATAGAAAAAAGGATCCTTTATTGTATGATTATATGATAGCGGAACTGTAAAATAGCTGGGAATATGCGGCTTTTCGCGGATGATGCTAAAGTATGAACTTGCAGCATTAGAAAATTGTAGCGAAATGCAGGAACGTCTGCGGCTGATAGGCACTCGGTGCAGGGAGTGGCAACTGACCCTTAACATAGACAAATGTAATGTATTGCGAATACATAGAAAGATGGATCCTTTATTGTATGATTATATGATAGCGCAACAAACACTGGTAGCAGTTACTTCTGTAAAATATCTGGGAGTATGCGTGCGGAACGATTTGAAGTGGAGTGATCATATAAAATTAATTGTTGGTAAGGCGGGTGCCAGGTTAAGATTCATTGGGAGAGTCCTTAGAAAATGTAGTCCATTAACAAACGAGTAGGCTTACAAAACTCTCGTTCGACCTATACTTGAGTATTACTCATCAGTGTGGGATCCGTACCAGATCGGGTTGACGGAGGAGATAGAGAAGATCCAAAGAAGAGCGGCGCGTTTCGTCACAGGGTTATTTGGTAACCGTGATAGCGTTACGGAGATGTTTAGCAAACTCAAGTGGCAGACTGTGCATGAGAGGCGCTCTGCATCGCCGTGTAGCTTGCTGTCCAGCTTTTGAGAGGCAGTCGTTCTTCCCGCGAACAATATGCGACTGGAACAGGAAAGGGAGGTAATGACAGTGGCACGTAAAGTGCCCTCGTTCACACACCGTTGGGTGTCTTGCGGAGTATAAATGTAGATGTACTTCCATTCCACTCTCGAATGCCGTGTGCGAAAAAGGAACACCTAAATCTTTTCGTTCCAGCTCCGATTTCTCTTATTTTATTATGATGATCATTTCTCCCTACGTAGGTGGGTGTCAACAAAACATTTTCGCATTCGTAAGAGAAAATTGACGATTGAAATTTCGTAAATAGATCTCGCCGCAATGGAGGCCGCCTTTGTTTCAGTGACTGCCACCTCAACTCGCGTATCGTATCAGTGACTCACCCCTATTGCGCGATAACACGAAACGGGCTGCCCTTCTTTGCACTTTTTCGATGTCCTCCGTCAATCCTACCTGGTAAGGATCCGACACGGAGCAGCAATATTCCAGCAGAGGACGGACAAAGTAGGCTGCCTCTTTAGTGGGTTCGTTGCATCTTCTAAGTGTTTTGCCAACAAAGTGCAGTCTTTGTCTCGCCTTCCCCACAATATTATCTATGTGGTCTTTCCAATATAAGTTGCTCGTAATTGTAATTCCTAGGTATTTAATCGAATTGACAGCCCATAGATTTATCGTATAGCCAAAATTTATCGGATTTCTTTTAGTATCCATGTGGTGGATCTCGCACTTTCCTTTGTGTAGTGCCAATTGCCACTTTTCGAGCCATACAGAAATTCTCTCTAGATCATTTTGTAATTGCAGTTGACGGTTTGATGATTTTACTAGACGGTAAATGACAACGTCATCTGCAAAGAATCTAACGGGGCTGCTCAGATTATTACGTAGATCGTTTATATAAATCAGGAACAGCACAGGGCCTATGACACTACCTTGCGGAACGCCAGATATCACTTCTGTTCTACTCCATGATTTATCGTCTGTCGCTACGAACTGTGACCTCTGCGAGAGGAAATCACGAATCCAGTCGCACAACTGAGACGATACTCCATATGCAGGCAATTTGATTAATAGTCGCTTGTGAGGAACGGTATCAAAAACCTTCTGGAAGACTAGGAGGATGGAATCGACCTGAGATCCCTTGTCGAAAGCACTCATTACTTAATGGGAATAAAGAGCTAGCTGTGTTGCACAAGAACGAAATTTTCTGAATCCGTGTTGGTTATGTATCAGTAAGTAATTTTCTTCAAGGTCATTTATAATGTTCGAGTACAGTATATGCTCCAAAATACTACTGCAAATAGAGGTCAGTGATATGGGTATGTAATTCAATGAGTTACTACTATTTCCTTTCTTGAATATTGGAGTGACAATAAAATGGTAGTACATAGAGGCTTCCAACTGGGACCAAGTCGTGAAAGTTAATCAAAGATCGCATATTGCAACTGTAGCACAATGAATGGGAAACTTCAGTTACAGGCAGGAGTATTCCTCCCTAACATCAGGGAGAGATTAAAAATGAGCCTTTTTACCCCTTCCAGTGTACTGATACATAACCAGTCTCGCCATGGATCGCAATCTACGTTTTCAATCCAATATATGAATATTTTAAAAAATCATTCTCGGCCCTCGATATACAGAATAAAAGTGACAATATATCGATGTACAAGCATATATATATATATATATATATATATATATATATATATATATATATATATTGCACTTTGTAAATACACTCCTGGAAATTGAAATAAGAACACCGTGAATTCATTGTCCCAGGAATGGGAAACTTTATTGACACATTCCTGGGGTCAGATACATCACATGATCACACTGACAGAACCACAGGCACATAGACACAGGCAACAGAGCATGCACAATGTCGGCACTAGTACAGTGTATATCCACCTTTCGCAGCAATGCAGGCTGCTATTCTCCCATGGAGACGATCGTAGAGATGCTGGATGTAGTCCTGTGGAACGGCTTGCCTTGCCATTTCCACCTGGCACCTCAGTTGGACCAGCGTTCGTGCTGGACGTGCAGACCGCGTGAGACGACGCTTCATCCAGTCCCAATCATGCTCAATGGGGGACAGATCCGGAGATCTTGCCGGCCAGGGTAGTTGACTTACACCTTCTAGAGCACGTTGGGTGGCACGGGATACATGCGGACGTGCATTGTCCTGTTGGAACAGCAAGTTCCCTTGCCGGTCTAGGAATGATAGAACGATGGGTTCGATGACGGTTTGGATGTACCGTGCACTATTCAGTGTCCCCTCGACGATCACCAGAGGTGTACGGCCAGTATAGGAGATCGCTCCCCACACCATGATACCGGGTGTTGGCCCTGTGTGCCTCGGTCGTATGCAGTCCTGATTGTGGCGCTCACCTGCACGGCGCCAAACACGCATACGACCATCATTGGCACCAAGGCAGAAGCGACTCTCATCGCTGAAGACGACACGTCTCCATTCGTCCCTCCATTCACGCCTGTCGCGACACCACTGGAGGCGGGCTGCACGATGTTGGGGCGTGAGCGGAAGACGGCCTTACGGTGTGCGGCACCGTAGCCCAGCTTCATGGAGACGGTTGCGAATGGTCCTCGCCGATACCCCAGGAGCAACAGTGTCCCTAATTTGCTGGGAAGTGGCGGTGCGGTCCCCTACGGCACTGCGTAGGATCCTACGGTCTTGGCGTGCATCCGTGCGTCGCTGCGGTTCGGTCCCAGGTCGACGGACACGTGCACCTTCCGCCGACCACTGGCGACAACATCGATGTACTGTGGAGACCTCACGCCCCACGTGTTGAGCAATTCGGCGGTACGTCCACCCGGCCTCCCGCATGCCCACTATACGCCCTCGCTCAAAGTCCGTCAACTGCACATACGGTTCACGTCCACGCTGTCGCGGCATGCTACCAGTGCTAAAGACTGCGATGGAGCTCCGTATGCCACGGCAAACTGGCTGACACTGACGGCGGCGGTGCACAAATGCTGCGCAGCTAGCGCCATTCGACGGCCAACACCGCGGTTCCTGGTGTGTCCGCTGTGCCGTGCGTGTGATCATTGCTTGTACAGCCCTCTCGCAGTGTCCGGAGCAAGTATGGTGGGTCTGACAAACCGGTGTCAATGTGTTCTTTTTTCCATTTCCAGGAGTGTATACTGCCGGAATGAATGGCCCTGAGCACTATGGGACTTAACTTCTGAGGTCATCAGTCCCGTAGAACTTAGAACTACTTAAACCTAACTAACCTAAGGACATCACACACATCCATGACCGATGCAGGATTCGAACCTTTGACCGTAGCGGTTGCGCGGTTCCAGACTGGAGCGCCTAGAACCGCTCGACCACTCCGACGGGCTGTACTGCCGGTTTTAGAGCTGTAAGTATTGATTTATTATTAGATACAGGGCGAGTGAGAAGTCCTAGGACATCTTCATAAGTTGAAAGATTAAAGGGAAAATTGAAATATGATGACGGGAACATAGGTTTGACGTAAGGCCGCAACTTTTAGAGTGAATGTCATTCACGGCCGCCACCTTGAAATCCGCCATTTTGGATTAAGTCATCTTTTTTTAATGGGAAGTGGGGTGTGTGACACATCAAATAACACTCGCCTAAGCTCTGGAATTCAATGGTGTAATTTGTTTTTGTATATCTTGTACAGTTTAGATTATTAATGTGGTTGCGGTGACTACAGTTGTGCATTGCACGGGATGGACAACACGTAGAACATGTGTTGTAGCAGTCGGTATGAAGGTAATTTCCCAACTTTGAACATTAATAACCTCTGAACTGTACGAGATATACAACAAACTATCCCACTAAATTCCAGAGCTCAAGCGAGTGTTATTCGATGTGTCATATATCACCCTTCACATTCAAAAAAATTTTTTTGAATCCAAAATGGCGGATTTCAAGAATGACATGAATGACTTTCACTCCAAAAGTTGCGGCCCAACATCAAACCTATGTTCCCATCATCACATTTCAATTTTCCCATTAATCTTCCAATTTATGAAGGTATCCAAGGAGTTTTGACTCGCCCTGTATTCTGCACGTCAACAAGATAACTACCTGCTTGTCCCCCTTAGTGCAACAACGTTGCACGTCAACACCTTACAGACAATGGTAGTTGCAGGTAAGCGGCACAATAAAAAGGTGTCCGACGGGCCCGTCGTTAGGTTTTGTCACATATGGGATTTGTCCTGATCACTTCAGATAGCCTTCCCTGTTTCATTATTTCTGGATATGTCAGCGACCTAGCAGCTGTAGTCTCAAAACTGCGTGGTGGAGCTAAACGTTGCAGTTTCTGTAACTACCGGCGAGCGCCGATTACGTCAGCATTTCCCCTTCACACGTGTCCACCCACTGCAAAGACCAGTCTTGTCATTTACATTTTTGTTAATCTTTTTCAGCGACTATTTTTGGAGAATACGATATTGCAGTGCCGATGTTATTCTGGTGGGGATGCACTGCGGCGGCCACAGCCGTTACATCAGATGAATTCGCAATTGCGAAGAAGCACTACCATCAGCTGTGGAATGGAATGACTACAATGGACCGGACCCGACCGAGACTCGAACCCGGATTTCCCGTAGACGTACGGTTGACGACATGTGGAAGTTTTGGTCAGCTGCGAGTCGTGCACGGATAGCCAAATGATAAGGCGACCTTACGCGATGAGGGAAAATCCGGGTTCGGGACGCGGTCCGGCACAAAGTTCCATTGTCGTCCTTCCATTCTACAGCTGATGGTAGTCTTTACTCCGAACTGCGAATTCATCCGATGTGTTTTTGAAGAATGTCGAAGTGAAGAAATAGCACAATAGCTGGGTAAACAAATTAGCTTCGTTTATAAAAAAATCTTATGCTACAAGTCACAATTTTCTTTGTTTACTTTTCGCACGACGCGTTTCGGGAAATGATTCAAAAATGGTTCAAATGACTCTGACCACTATGGGACTTAACTTCTGAGGTCCTCAGTCCCCTAGAACTTACTACTACTTAAACCTAACTGACCTAAGGACATCACAAACATCCATGCCCGAGGCAGGATTCGAACCAGCGACCGTAGCGGTCGCGCGGTTCCAGACTAAAACGCCTAGAACAGCTCGGCCACTCTGGCCAGCGGCTCTTAACAGTTGCACAGAAGGACAGCATTGTGGCCCTATAAAGGTTCCATTTTTAACAGTTACGGTACGAAAGCTTAAAAAATAAAGAATGATAATTTCGCCGGTAAAGGACTTCCGAAGGTCAGCTGAATCTTAATTCAACCGACCTCCCGAGGTCTTTTGTCGGCGGAATTATCATTCTTCTCTTGTCTTGAAAGGAAGTAATAACATGAATATCAACATAAGAAGAACGAAGTTGATGGAGTATTACAGCAGAGGGGTTATTAGACCAGATGATGATGTGATTATTAGATTGGGAAGTGAGACGCCGAAAGTAGATCATGAGCTTCGCTATTTAGGCAACAAGATTGCTGGCGATGATCAATTAGGAAGGTATAAAATACAGACTAGCAATAGCAAGACTAATCAGTGCAACGAAAAACCACTCGAAAGTTGCAAATTTCACTTTTTTTTATTCATTCGATGACTATTTTTATGTCAGACCGATTTTCAAATCATCATTAAATAGTATAAAAAAATTGGTCAGGACCCGAAACTAGTCATCGAGTGTATAAAACAAATGAGATTAGGAACTTTGGACCGGTTTTTCGTTGTACAGATTAGCATAAGTTGCTGACCCAGAGCTACTCTAGCATGCTGGAAATTTATTAAAAAAAAAGCAAGAAAACTGTTTCTGAAAAAGAGATGTATTTTATCACCTAATATAAATTTAACTCAAATGATCTGCACTATGTTTTACACGGTGTCTGTATGTTAAATTACAGCATCCATTATGCAAATCGTTTGGTACATGTGCCTCTACAGGCTAAAATGATGATAATGAAAATTTCTCTCTCCCTGTGCGGCAATAACGAAAGTGTGAGTATAGGGGGAGTGGAAAATAGGACATAAGGAAGTTTGGCTCGTTTCGGGAGATGTGCACGGATAGCCGAATCGTTTAGGATGCTCGAGATAGGCGATAAATCGGGGTTCCAGTCCCAGCTCGGCAGAAATTTTCGTCTGTCACTAGTGCAACGTATAGCTGACGTAGAAACATATGCGCAGTTAGCGTATCCATTTTGTAATATAAATTAAAGCGTTAGAAAGTCTTTGCAGAAGCGTTACAGAGATGTTCAGCGAACTCCAGCGACAGACACTACAAGAGAGATGTGCATTAAATTTCGAGAGAATGCTTTCCGGGAAGAGTCGAGAAATACGTACTTCCTCCCACATACGTCACAAGAAATTATCACAATAAGAAACTCAGAAATTATAACCAACACACAGGCTTACCGACGGTCGGTCTTCCCACGCGCCATTTGTTAGTGGGACATGGAAAGTGGGGGGGGGGGGGGGGGGGAGGTGAAACAGTTGGTGGCACCAGAAGTACCCTCTGCCACACGCCGTTAGGTGGCTCGCGGAGTACGATGTAGATGCGGAAAATAATTGTCTGGAAGATTTAATGCGGAACTGGAACGTGGACGTTGAAGAGGACGTAGAAGAAGAGAAAGCGGTGCAGCAGAAGATTTTGAAGATTGCATGTATAGATAGAATCAGTACTAAGGAAAGACTAAATCGAATCCCACGGAAAGGAAATTTATCGTAAAATTTGATCAAAGTAAGGGACCGGCATAAACGACTCAAGAAATACACTTCTGGCCATTAAAATTGCTACATCACGAAGATGACGTGCTACAGACGCCAAATTTAACGGACAGGAAGAAGATGCAGTGATATGGAAATGATAAGCTTTTCAGAGCATTCACACAAGGTTGGCTCCGGGGGCGACAGCTACAACGTCCAGACATGAGGAAAGTTTCCAACCGATATCTCATACACAAACAGCAGCTGACTGGCGTTACCTGGTGACACGTTGTTGTGATGCCTCGTGTAAGGAGCATAAATGCGTACCATCACGTTCCCGACTTTGATAAAGGTCGGATTGTAGCGTATCGGTATTGCGGTTTATCGTATAGCGACATTGCTGCTGGCGTTGGTCAAGATTCAATGACTGTAGCGATATATGGAATTGGTGGGTTCTGGAGGGTAATACAGAACGCCGTGCTGGATCCCAACGGCCTAGTATCACTAGCAGTCGAGATGACAGGCATCTTATCCGCATGGCTGTAACGGATCGTGCAGCCACGTCTCGATCCCTGCGTCAACAGATGGGGACGTTTGCGAGACAACAACCATCTGCACGAACAGTTCGACGACGTTTGCAGCAACACGGACAATGAGCTCGGAGACCGTGGCTGCAGTTACCCTTGACGCTGCGTCAGAGAGAGGAGTGCCTGCGATGGTGTACTCGACGACGAACCTGGGTGCACGAATGGCAAAACGTCATTTTTTCGGGTCAATCCAGGTTCTGTTTACAGCATCATGATGGTGGCATCCGTGTTTGGTGACATCGCGGTGAACGCACATGGGAAGTGTGTATTCGTCAACGCCATACTGGCGTATCACCCGGGAAGATGGAATGGGGTGCCACTGGTTACACGTCTCGGTCACCTCTTGTTCGCATTGACGGCACTTTGAACAGTGCACGTGTTACGACCCGTGGCTCTACCCTTCATTCGATTCCTGCGAAACCCTACATTCCAGCAGAATAATGGACGACCGCATGTTGCAGGTCCTGTACGGGCCTTTCTGCATACAGAAAATGTCCGACTGCTGCCCTGGCCAGCACATTCTCCAAATCTCTCACCAACTGAAAACGTCTGGTCAATGGTGGCTGAGCAACTGGCTCGTCCAATACGTCAGTCATTAATCTCGATCAACTGTGGTATCGTGTTGAAGCTGTATGGGCAGCTGTACCTGTACACGCCATACAAGCTCTGTTTGACTCAATGCCCAGGCGTATCAAGGCCGTTATTACGGTTGTTCTGGGTACTGATTTCTCAGGATCTATGCACCCAAATTGCGTGAAAATGTAATCACATGTCAGTTCTAGTATAATATGTATGTCCAATGAATACCCGTTTATCATCTGCATTTCTTTTTGGTGTAGCAATTTTAATGGCCATGGCCAGTAGTGTAGTTAATTTGTAATGCAGGAATGTAATATTTTTTTAATTCATTCCGAAACATTGTTACTTTCTTACCTGTGATGCAAGTGATAATTTGATGGTTAGAGCGATAATTGAGTAAGGTCTCACGTCGCCTGACTAAAATTACGCCGTCCATATTACCATTTCAATCTGCGCGCAACAGTGTTCTGTTTTGCAATGAGCAGAGATATAAAATGACTGGACTAATGTATGCCAGTTTCAAGGCGCTATTTACAACCGTACAGAGCGGTCTCGTCTTTCATTTGCCGTGTCAGAGGGGTTAGTGGATTGAAGACGCCTCGAGATTGAAACAAATAGCAGCGAAACATACAAAATCGCGCTCTTTCATTGTGACATATGGCGGCGCTAAAGCGCAACGCGAGCTGAGAATCCATTATCGTAATGAAGAAACGTCTAGGGAAGGGAGATTACTGCAGTGTCAGCGAAAACGTTTCAAATCACCGGAGAATATTTCGCTATCTTTAAGAAATTGTGATGTTCATTACTTAAAGGGCGACAAGCCCGTTTTGTGTATGACGGGTTGGAACGGGTAGGCTGTACAGAAATATCAGCAAGTAATCTCTGTGTGATCATTCTTGCACCAAACACGAATCAATGAGGCGCTACGGGTAAGACACTTTACTATTGTTGTAGTCGCGTCTCCGAGGGTTCAGATCATCTCGCATCAAACCAGTTTTCGGATTTATAGACTTCTCGTAGGCACTTCACGCGAATGGCGAGGTGTTTTCTTCGAAAGCAGCTCGAGAAAAACTTTCTTCCTCATCCTTCCTCATTCCCTTTATGATAAACACTACGTCGCCGGCCCGTTAAATTCTAATCTTTCTTATTTCCTTCGTAAAAACCTGTAAAAAGTCTTGTATAATATTGCGCTTTCCACTGCTTTTATAAAAGGTATTCGTACAAAGTGAGCTTCCGAAGAGAATTCTATTTCCTCTCGTTTCCTCTGTGATTACGTGAAATTCGTTAGTGCTTTAGAGCAATCACAGCACGAACAATTCTTTTCTTTTGGTAATGATTAGATCATTAGCTTTTAGTTACGCTTCTTTCTTGCAAAATCTGTTTGTTTTCCTCTGGAACAATGTGTTTACGGGTGTACGACCTTTGTCAGTTCTGGCATAATACTCAAACTTTACAATGGAAGAATTGTCATTTAGTATTCGTTCGGGCCCCGCATTAAAATCTCCCATCATTTTGCAGTGGGATTAACCAGCCTCTTTAACTGCACGTAATGTTTTTCTGTCTCCTTATTGGAATGTAAGATTGTTGGTACAGAATCTTGAGTGATTTCCATGCAACATCTATTGTTTATTCTTAAACAATTATCGCCATTCTTTCTGGTTGTCCTTACGCGCAGACACACACACACACACATTCACACTTCACTGATTACCTCTTTTAATGTATGTTGGCAATAGCATAAGTCATTTTAAACACCATTACGTAGTTTTATTTTAATTGTCGGTTCTTCCAGCGTGTAACAGTTTCAGCATACTTTGCAACAAATGGGGCAGGGGAGCGCGTAGCATTGTGCCGTGTGGGACACTTTCCTCGTATCTATCTTATCTGTGGCGCTGTGTCGTGTGTCACATACCAAATGTCCTCTTGTTTTGTTTGCCCTGTATTGACGCATTCCGTTACTTCACTCCGTGAATGAAACTCTCTGTGGAATTTTAACCTCTGTCCCGATTAGCTGCTGGAAATCTGAGGTTGCCTACCCCCCACAGTACGTGTGTGAGTTACTTGATAGTAATGCTAAAAATTGGGTTGTATTTAAAAGTAGTTATAATAATCGAGTATCGAAAATATGTTCCTCAGAGCCGGCCGGAGTGGCCTAGCGGTTCTAGGCGCTACAGTCTGGAACCGCGCGACCGCGACGGTCGCAGGTTAGAATCCTGCCTCGGGCATGGATGTGTATGATGTCCTTAGGTTAGTTAGGTTTAAGTAGTTCTAAGTTCAAGGGGACTAATGACCACAGCAGTTAAGTCCCATAGTGCTCAGAGCCATTTTGGATTCCTCAGACTTCAAAAAAAGATACTGGTCCAAACAAATGCGTTTCCTTCGTATGAACGTCATAGCATATTTATAATACGCTACCTAACAGGGAATAAGGATGAGCAAATGCGTAAATAAGGGAAGTGACTAAGCAGAAGTTCCTGGTCTTACAGTCAACAACGTAATATGACTCTTTTACGTCTTCCATACGGGCTCTTAAAAGGAGACAGTAAATAACGTTTGGTTACCTAGAAGGAAAGGTAAGTCTTTTTAAAGCTGAATTTTTGCTTATTTCGAACCGGTTTTGGGCTTTTCCACTGTCCGCCATCTTGTTTCTACAGATAGTAAACAGTGACAAGTCAATACACAGAACTTCACGGTGAAGAGGATGACGAAAAAAGAAAACGAACGTGAAACATAATTTAAACAGACCCACACACACACACACACACACAGACACACACACACACACACACACAAACAACCTTTCACATAAAATTAATAATTTCAGGCATAGCCATAACAGTTAAAAAAAAATGGTTCAAATGGCTCTGAGCACTATGGGACTTAACATCTATGGTCATCAGTCCCCTAGAACTTAGAACTACTTAAACCTAACTAATCTAAGGACATCACACAACACCCAGCCATCACGAGGCAGAGAAAATCCCTGACCCCGCCGGGAATCGAACCCGGGAACCCGAGCGTGGGAAGCGAAAACGCTACCGCACGACCACGAGATGTGGGCATAACAGTTTAGAAATAGCAATTTTTATAATTGTATATGGTTGCAGATGACAAACTTCAAAGAAAAACAGACCCTGTTAAAACGTAATACATTAGGAAAACCACACCATGTGATAAGAGGGTATGAAAACACAATTTTATGTGCTCTTCAAAAATATGTAATTACGATTTAGAAACTAATATTTAAATGTATTTAAACAGTAAACAACATTCCTTGTGTTTAACCGCCATAAAATAAAAAACCCACTGATGATGCTGCAACAGCAGTGAAACGTGTCTGGGACAAAAAACAAAATTGTGTTTTGCCAAAGGCGGACCCCGCCAAAAAAAAAGTTATTAATCAGTAATTATTTATTTTGCTTAACATTGCCCGCTGTGTACCAGGTGTAGAAATATGAAACCGGAATTTGGTTGCAATAATTACATGTCTGTTGTTTGAAAGGGATAAACACTATTTTATTCAAAATAATGTCTGGTGCTATGTAAAGGTTTCTCCCACCTTTCCGGCAGGCTATGAATGCCACGCCAAAAAAGTAGTTCTTCTTTTGAAACGAACCAGTCAGTGAGCCATTTTCGTAAGTTTCCATACGAAGTGAAGCGTGTCCCAGTGATGAAAGTAAATGATAATCGGACTGAACGCCACGATCATTTCCCTGTCCCGTTATCCTGTCTGTGATTGGGCGATGGGGCGTTATCATGGAGAAATGTGACTGTGTTGGATTTTTCCATATTCCAGACTTTTTCACGCAATGTTCGATTTAAATCGGTCATTTGCTGTTGGTAACGATCAGTGTTAACGGTTTCACCAGGTTTTAGCAGCTCATTATTGATGACACCCTTCTGATCCCACCAAACGCAGAGCATTGTCTTCTTTCCAAAGCGATTTCGTCTTGCAGTGAATGTCGATGGACAACCATCTGCACGAACAGTTCGACGACGTTTGCAGCAAAATGGACTATCAGCTCGGAGACAGTGGCTGCGGTTACTCTTGACGCTGCATCACAGACAGGAGCGTCTCAGATGGTGTACTCTACGAGCCTAGGTGCACAAATGGCAAAACGTCATTTTTTCGGATTAATCCAGGTTCTGTTTACAGCATCATGACGGTCGCATCCGTGTTTGGCGACATCGCGGTGAACGCACATTGGAAGCGAGTATTCGCCATCGCCATACTGGCGTATCACCTGGCGAGATGGTATGGGGTGCCATTGGTTACACGTCTCGGTCACCTCTTGTTCGCATTGACGGCACATTATACATTAGACGTTACTTTTCAGATGTGTTACGACCCATGGCTCTACCCTTCATTCGATCCCTGCGAAAATCCTACATTTCAGTAGGATAATGCACGTCCGCATGTTGCAGGTCCTGTACGCGCCTTTCTGGATACAGAAAATGTTCGACTGCTGCCCTGGCCAGCACATTCTCCGGATATTTCACCAATTGCAAACGTCTGGTCAATGGTGTCCGAGCAACTGGCTCGTCACAATACGACAGTCACTACTCTCTATGAACTGTGGTATCGTGTTGAAGCTGCATGGGCAGCTGTACATGTACACGCCATCCACGCTCTGTTTGACTCAATGCCCAGGCGTATCAAAGCCGTTATTATGGCCAGAGGTGGTTGTTCCGGATATTGATTTCTCAAGAGCTAAGCACCCAAATTGAGTGAAGATATAATCACATGTCAGTTCTAGTATAATATATTTGTCCAATGAATACCTGTTTATCATCTGCATTTCATCTTGGTGTAGCAATGTTAATGGTCAGTACTGTATAATATGCCTCTGCAATAGTTTTGGCCTTTTCCAGATAGTCAATGAGGATTATCCTTTGCGAACCCCAACACACACTCGTCATAACCTTTCCGGCCGAAGGACTGGTCTTCTCCTTTTTTGTGCAGATTCCCCCGTCGGTAACCCATTGTTTAGATTGTAGTTTGGTTTCAGGAGTGTAGTAATCTATCCATGTTTCAGCCACAGTGACGAAACGACGCTAAAGGTCCTGCGGATTCTTCCTGAACAGCTGCAAACAATCCTTGCAACACTTCACACGATTCCGTTTTTGGTCAAGCGTGAGCAATCGCGGAACCCGTCTTGTGGATAGATGTCTCAAATGTTTATACAAAATATTATGTTTCCATTCGTTCGAGATGCCCACAGCACTAGCAATCTCACGCACCTTACTTCTGTCATCCATCACCATATCATGGGTTTTTTCAATGATTTCTGGAGTCGTAACCTCCACAGGGCGTCCAGAACGTTCAGCATCACTTGTGCCCATATGGCCACTCGGAAAATTTTGAAACCACTCATAGGCTGTTCTAATCGAATTTGCAGCCACCGTAATGTTTATCAAACTTCTTTTCAGTCTCATGAGACGTTTTACCCTTCAGAAAGTAATGTTTAATCAGCAAACGAAATTCTTTTTCTTCCATTTTTTGACAATCATTCGACATCCTTGATTCACACAAATGCCAAACTCAAAGAAATAGACCAGTATGGCTGAAACTTGCTGTGCGTTATTTCCAAAGTTGCTACTAACTAAACATGACCTCGATACACACTGGTGGTGGCATCTCTCGGACTTTGCTCGGACTTTTCAAACGCCCCTCGTATGAATCACCAGATGTGCCGGGAAAAAAAAACCCTGTTTTCTGGAAGTAAAGTAAAGCTATTGCCACCTCTACTCACTTCCTCTGTAAACCTTTTACATTTTGCGGAAAAAATTTAAAACTGTGGATTTTAGATTTGCACGTGTTGTCCACTCTGCAATCTTTCTCATTCGATTCTAAGGAAACTATTGCGTAATTTTTTTTTATATTTTAATAACTTGAATACAAAACATTAATGTTCCACGATAATATTTATAAGTTCGTAATAAACCGGCTTTGGTTTCTTAGTCCACCGTCGAATAACTTAGCGTTAAACAGACAGTCCACACAACTTCAGCGAGACTTCGTACCTGCACTAATAATGCAGTACAAAGATATGTGACATTTTATGACTATTTCGACACAAAATACAAGCACGATATGTACCTAACAAGACACCGAACAAATAAATCTTATATTATGACATATACAAATGACTATTTCGATACAATATACAAGCAAGACATGTACCGAACAGGACACTGAACAAATCAATCTTATATTATGGTATATGTTGTTGTTGTTGTTGTCTTCAGTCCTGAGACTGGTTTGATGCAGCTCTCCATGCTACTCTATTCTGTGCAAGCTTCTTCATCTCCCAGTAACTACTGCAACCTACATCCTTCTGAATCTGCTTACTGTATTCATCTCTTGGTCTCCCTCTACGATTTTTACCCTCCACGCTGCCCACCAATACTAAATTGCTGATCCCTTGATGCCTCAGAACATGTCCTGCCAAACGATCCCTTCTTCTGGTCAAGTTGTGCCACAAACTTCTCTTCTCCCCAATCCTATTCAATACTTCTTCATTAGTTATGTGATCTACCCATCTAATCTTCAGCATTGTTCTGTAGCACCACATTTCGAAAGCTTCTATTCTCTTCTTGTCCAAACTATTTATCGCCCATGTTTCACTTCCATACATGGCTACACTCCATACAAATACTTTCATAAATGACTTCCTGACACTTAAATCTATACTCGATGTTAACAAATTTCTCTTCTTGCCAGTCTACATTTTATATCCTCTCTCCTTCGACCATCATCAGTTATTCTGCTCCCCAAATAGCAAAACTCCTTTACTACTTTAAGTGTCTCATTTCCTAATCTAATTCCCTCAGCATCACCCGACTTAATTCGACTACATTCCATTATCCTCGTTTTGCTTTTGTTGATGTTCATCTTATATCCTCCTTTCAAGACACTGTCCATTCCGTTCAACTGCTCTTCCAAGTCCTTTGCTGTCTCTGCCAGAATTACAATGCCATCGGCGAACCTCAGAGTTTTTATTTCTTCTCCATGGATTTTAATGCCTACTCCGAATTTTTCTTTTGTTTCCTTTACTGATAGCCCAATATACAGTTGAATAACATCGGGGAGAGACTGCAACTCTGTCTTACTCCCTTCCCAACCACTGCTTGCCTTTCATGTCCCTCGGCTCTTATAACTGCCATCTGGTTTCTGTACAAATTGTAAATAGCCTTTCGCTCCCTGTATTTTACCCCTGCCACCTTCAGAATTTGAAAGAGAGTATTCCAGTCAACATTGTCAAAAGCTTTCTCTAAGTCTACAAATGCTAGAAACGTAGGTTTGCCTTTTCTTAATCTTTCTTCTAAGATAAGTCGTAAGGTCAGTATTGCCTCACGTGTTCCAATATTTCTACGGAATCCAAACTGATCTTCCCCGAGCTCGGCTTCTACTAGTTTTTCCATTCGTCTGTAAGGAATTCGAGTTAGTATTTTGCAGCTATGGCTTATTAAACTGATAGTTCGGTAATTTTCACATCTCTCAACACCTGCTTTCTTTGAGATTGGAATTATTATATTCTTCTTGAAGTCTGAGGGTATTTCGCCTGTTTCATACATCTTGCTCACCAGATGGTACAGTTTTGTCAGAACTGGCTCTCCCAAGGCCGTCAGTAGTTCCAATGGAATGTTGTCTATTCCGGAGGCCTTGTTTCGACTCAGGTCTTTCAGTCAAACTCTTCACGCAGTATCGTATCTCCCATTTCATCTTCATCTACATCCTCTTCCATTTCCATAATATTGTCCTTAAGTACATCGCCCTTGTATAGACCCTCTATATACTCCTTCCACCTTTCTGCATTCCCTTCTTTGCTTAGAACTGGGTTTCCATCTGAGCTCTTGATATTCATACAAGTGGTTCTCTTTCCTCCAAAGGTCTCTTTAATTTTCCTGTAGGCAGTATCTATCTTACCCCTAGTGAGATAAGCTTCTACATCCTTACATTTGTCCTCTAGCCATTCCTGCTTAGCCATTTTGCACTTCCTGTCAATCTCATTTTTGAGACGTTTGTATTCCTTTTTGCCTGCTTCATTTACTGCATTTTTAAATTTTCTCCTTTCATCAATTAAATTCAATATTTCTTCTGTTACCCAAGTATTTCTACTAGCCCTCGTCTTTTTACCCACTTGATCCTCTGCTGCCTTCACTACTTCATCCCTCAAAGCTACCCATTCTTCTTCTACTGTATTTCTTTCCCCCATTTCTGTCACTTGTTCCCTTATGCTCTCTCTGAAACTCTGTACAACCTCTGGTCCTTTCAGTTTATCCAGGTCCCATCTCCTTAAATTCCCACCTTTTTGCAGTTTCTTCAGTTTTAATCTACAGGTCACAACCAATAGATTGTGGTGAGAGTCCACGTCTGCCCCTGGAAATGTCTTACAATTTAAAACCTGGTTCCTAAATCTCTGTCTTACCATTATATAATCTATCTGATACCTTTTAGAATCTCCAGGGTTCTTCCATGTATACAACCTCCTTTCATGATTCTGAAACCAAGTGTTAGCTATGATTAAGTTGTGCTCTGTGCAAAATTCTACCAGGCGGCTTCCTCTTTCATTTCCTCGCCCCAATCCATATTTACCTACTACGTTTCCTTCTCTCCCTTTTCCTACACTCGAATTCCAGTCACCCATTACTATTAAATTTTCGTCTCCCTTCACTATCTGAATAACTTCTTTTATTTCATCGTACATTTCTTCAATTTCTTCATCATCTGCAGAGCTAGTTGGCATATAAACTTGTACTACTGTAGTAGGTGTGGGCTTCGTATCTATCTTGGCCACAATAATGCGTTCACTATGCTGTTTGTAGTAGCTTACTCGCATTCCTATTTTCCTATTCATTATTAAACCTACTCCTGCATTACCCCTATTTGATTTTGTGTTTATAAACCTGTAGTCACCTGACCAGAAGTCTTGTTCCTCCTGCCACCGAACTTCACTAATTCCCACTATATCTAACTTTAACCTATTCATTTCCCTTTTTAAATTTTCTAACCTACCTGCCCGATTAAGGGATCTGACATTCCACGCTCCGATCCGTAGAACGCCAGTTTTCTTTCTCCTGATAACGGCATCCTCTTGAGTAGTCCCCGCCCGGAGATCCGAATGGGGGACTATATTACCTCAGGAATATTTTACCCAAGAGGACGCCATCATCATTTAATCATACAGTAAAGCTGCATGCCCTCGGGGAAGATTACGGCAGTAGTTTCCCCTTGCTTTCAGCCGTTCGCAGTACCAGCACAGCAAGACCGTTTTGGTTATTGTTACAAGGCCAGATCAGTCAATCATCCAGACTGTTGCCCTTGCAACTACTGAAAAGGCTGCTGCCCCTCTTCAGGAACCACACGTTTGTCTGGCCTCTCAACAGATACCCCTCCGTTGTAGTTGCACCTACGGTACGGCCATCTGTATCGCTGAGGCACGCAAGCCTCCCCACCAACAGCAACGTCCATGGTTCATGGGTATATACAAATAATAAAAGTATGTGAGTGTATAAAGGAGAAATGTTCTAAAAGTGAACAATGGCGCAGTGTACTATGTCATGTGGACAAACAGATGAATGTGACGAACAGACCGAATAAAGAGAGGGGAAGAAACACGTCTGTGGAATGTGGGTGTGAAACAGTTATAACAAGTGTATGAGCTAATGGTGAGTGGAATAATAACATATGTTTTTGGGTGGGGTCTGCCTTTAGCAAAATACAATAATAACGGCTGCTACTTTAATGAGGGCGGGTAATGGTTCCGTGTTTGGTCATTAAGGACCAGGTCAGGATTCTATGATTAGTATTTATTAATGGCCAGAATTTCGAGTAATGTTAATTTTCTGCCTACAGTTCCTTTATGAAGGAAATCGCATTTCATATCATGAGCGTCATTCATATGATGTGAAATGTGATGTCCTTTATGAAGGAACTAAAGGCAGAAAACTAATATTATTTGAAATGCTGGCCATTAATAAATACCAATCATAAAATCCTGACCTGGTCCTTAATGACCAAACACGGTTCCACTGCTCTCCCTTAGCAGCCAGTTATTATTCCTCTCACCATTAACCCATAAGCTTGTTATAACTGTTCCACACCCACGTTCCACAGACTTGTTCTTTCCCTCCCTTTATTCTTTCTGTTAGTCACATTCACCTGTTTGTCCACATGACTTAGTATCCTGTTCCATTGTTCACTTCTAGAACATTTCTCCTTTATATACTCACATAGTTATATTATTTGTATATACTGTAATATCAGATTTATTTGTTCAGTGTCTCCTTAGGTATCACATCATGCTTGTGTTTTGTATCAATATAGTCAGAAAATGTCACATATCTTTGAACAGCATTCTTTGTACAGCTAGGAATTCTAGCTCATGTTATGTGGACTAACTATTCAACATTAAGTTTTCTGACGATGACCTAAGAAGCCGAAGCCAGTTCATAACGAAGTAATGAATACTATTGTGCAACATTAACGTTTTGTATTCAAGTTGTTAATATGACTTGTTCCTGCTACACCGTACGGAATGTTCCATCAATATTGATATTTTCACAGCTTACAGCCACACATCACAGCTTGATAACCAATTGTTTTCTTTTCTTTATTTCCCGTAGTTCCTGTGATATTTCGCATAATAGTAAACCACAGGGCATATTTTGGAAAATTTGAGTGAAGAATGTAGTAGTTATTCATCTACATCTGCGTTATTACTCTGAAATTAACAATAAAGTGCCTGGCAGAGGGTTCAGTGAACCACCTTCAAGCTGTCTCTCTTGCGTTCCACTCTTGAACGGCGCGCGGGAAAAACGAGCACTCAAATTTTTCTGTGCGACCCCTGATTTCTCTTATTATATCGAGATGATCATTCCTCCCTATGTAGGTAGGTGGGTGACAACAGAATGTTTCCGCAATCGGAGGAGAAAACTGGTGATTAAAACTTCATGAGAAGACCCCGTCACAACGAGAAACGCCTTTGTTTTAACGATTGCCACTCCATTTCACGTATCATGTCTGTGACACTATCTACACTATTTCGCGATAATACACTCCTGGAAATTGAAATAAGAACACCGTGAATTCATTGTCCCAGGAATGGGAAACTTTATTGACACATTCCTGGGGTCAGATACATCACATGATCACACTGACAGAACCACAGGCACATAGACACAGGCAACACAGCATGCACAATGTCGGCACTAGTACAGTGTATATCCACCTTTCGCAGCAATGCAGGCTGCTATTCTCCCATGGAGACGATCGTAGAGATGCTGGATGTAGTCCTGTGGAACGGCTTGCCATGCCATTTCCACCTGGCGCCTCAGTTGGACCAGCGTTCGTGCTGGACGTGCAGACCGCGTGAGACGACGTTTCATCCAGTCCCAAACATGCTCAATGGGGGATAGATCCGGAGATCTTGCTGGCCAGGGTAGTTGACTTACACCTTCTAGAGCACGTTGGGTGGCACGGGATACATGCGGACGTGCATTGTCCTGTTGGAACAGCAAGTTCCCTTGCCGGTCTAGGAATGGTAGAACGATGGGTTAGCTGACGGTTTGGATGTACCGTGCACTATTCAGTGTCCCCTCGACGATCACCAGAGGTGTACGGCCAGTGTAGGAGATCGCTCCCCACACCATGATGCCGGCCCTGTGTGCCTCGGTCGTATGCAGTCCTGATTGTGGCGCTCACCTGCACGGCGCCAAACTCGCATACGACCATCATTGGTACCAAGGCAGAAGCGACTCTCATCGCTGAAGACGACACGTCTCCATTCGTCCCTCCATTCACGCCTGTCGCGACACCACTGGAGGCGGGCTGCACGATGTTGGGGCGTGAGCGGAAGACGGCCTAACGGTGTGCGGGACCGTAGCCCAGCTTCATGGAGACGGTTGCGATTGGTCCTCGCCGATACCCCAGGAGCAACAGTGTCCCTAATTTGCTGGGAAGTGGCGGTGCGGTCCCCTACTGCACTGCGTAGGATCCTACGGTCTTGGCGTGCATCCGTGCGTCGCTGCGGTCCGGTCCCAGGTCGACGGGCACGTGTTCCTTCCGCCGACCACTGGCGACAACATCGATGTACTGTGGAGACCTCACGCCCCACGTGTTGAGCAATTCGGCGGTACGTCCACCCAGCCTCCCGCATGCCCGCTATACGCCCTCATTCAAAGTCCGTCAACTGCACATACGGTTCACGTCCACGCTGTCGCGGCATGCTACCAGTGTTAAAGACTGCGATGGAGCTCCGTATGCCACGGCAAACTGGGTGACACTGACGGCGGCGGTGCACAAATGCTGCGCAGCTAGCGCCATTCGACGGCCAACACCGCGGTTCCTGGTGTGTCCGCTGTGCCGTGCATGTGATCATTGCTTGTACAGCCCTCTCGCAGTGTCCGGAGCAAGTATGGTGGGTCTGACACACCGGTGTCAAGGTGTTCTTTTTTCCATTTCCAGGAGTGAACAAAGCGAGCTGCCGTTCTTTGTACTTTTTAGATGTCATCCGGCAGTCCCAGCTGATGCGGATCCCACATCGCACACCAATACTCCAGGACAGGGCGGACAAGCGTAGTGTAAGGAGTCTCTTTAGTAGATCTGTTGCGTATTGTGACGAGCCAGTTACTCGGCCATCATTGACCAGACGTTTCCAATTGGTGAGAGATCTGCAGAATGTGCTGACCAGGGCAGCAGTCGAACATTTTCTGTATCCAGAAACGCCCGTACAGAGGACCTGAAACATGCGGCCGTGCATTATCCTACTGAAATGTAGGGTTTCGCAGGGATCGAATTAAGGGTAGAGCCACGGGTCGTAACACATCTGAAATGTAACGTCCACTGTTCAAAGTGCCGTCAATGGGAACAAGAGGTGGACGAGACGTGTAACCAATGGCACCCCATACCATCACGCCGGGTGATACCAGTATGGCATGACAAATACACGCTTCCAATGTGCATTCAGCGCGATGTCGCCAAACACGGATGCGACCATCATGATGCTGTATTCAGAACCTGAATTCGTCCAAAAAATAACGTTCTGCCATTCGTGCACTCAGGTTCGTCGTTGAGTACACCATCGTGGCTACACAATCCGTTACAGCCATGCGGATAAGACGCCTGTCATCTCGACTGCTAGTGATACGAGGCCGTTGGGATCCAGCACGGCGTTCCGTATTACCCTCCTGAACCCACCGATTCCATATTCTGCTAACAGTCACTGGATCTCGACCAACGCGAGCAGCAATGTCGCGATACGATAAACCGCAATCGCGATATGCTACAATCCGACCTTTATCAAAGTCTGAAAAGTGATGGTACTCATTTCTCCTCCTCACACGAGGCATCACAACAACGCACCAGGGAACGCCGGCCAACTGCTGTTTGTGTATGAGAAATCTGTTGGAAACTTTCCTCATGTCAGCCCGTTGTAGGTGTCGCCACCGGCGCCAACCTTGTGTGAATGCTCTGAAAAGCTAATCATTTGCTTATCACAGCATCTTATTCCCGTCGGCTAAATTTCGCGTCTGTAGCAAGTCATCTCCGTGTTGTAGCAATTTTAATGGCTAGTAGTGTATATTGTCGAAATTTCTTACTATGTTTAATAGTAGTAGACTCTTCTTGGCCTTTTTAGCCAGCGCTAGTATGCTTTTGATGTCCTCCTTGCTCCGTCCGTCATCTATCCTGATGTTAAGTTTCTCGCTATTGTCATTTCTTCTACTTCTCTTTACCTTCGTCTTTCTTCGATTTACTCTCAGTTGATATTCCGTACTCATTAGCTTGTTCATTCAACAGATCATGTATTTCTTCTTCACTTTCACTCAGGGTAGTAATGTAATCAGCGAATCGTATCATTAACATCCTTTCACCTTAAACTGCTGAACATTTCTTTTACTTCCATCACTGTTTCTTCGACGTACAGATTGAACACAACGGGCGAAAGACTACATCCCTTTCTTACGGCCATTATAATCCAAGCACTTCGACTTCATCCTTAGTCTTCCACTCTTATTATTCCTTCTTGTCTCCTGTACACATTGTATATTACTCGTCTCTCCCTGTACCTTTACCCTACTTTTTCCAGGTCGACAAGTCCTGTGGAAATGTCTTGATCTTTCTTTCGTCTTGCTTCCATTATCAACCACAACGTCAGAATCGCCTCTGTAGGACCGGCCGTTGTGGAAGAGCGGTTCTAGGCTCTTCGGTCTGGAACAGCGCTGCTGCTACGGTCGCAGGTTCGAATCCTGCCTCGGACATGGATGTGTGTGATGTCCTTAGGTTACATAGGTTCAGGTAGTTCTAAGTCTAGAGGACTGATGACCTCAGATGTTAAGTCCCATAGTGCTTGGAGCCATTTGAACCATTTTACCTCTGTGGTGCCGTGGTAGAGTGGGATATCATTCCAAAGTCTGACACGCGTAATATTTTCCGAGGGACCCATTAGATATATTTTCTTTCCTTGTGTGTGAGGAATGTTTCCTGAAAGTTTGGCCGTACCTTTTTGTAACACCCTGTATAATGCGTACTTCAGTGCGAGATGCTTTTAACAATTTCCACAACGAAACTCTGTCTCGGAATCTAGCCGAAAATCATAAGCAAACTAAAGAACACCAGGGGCAAAACACAATCACCTTCACTGCGCGGTAACAACGGTGAAGTGACTGATGACACTGCCACCAAAGCAGAGTTATTAAACAAGGTTTTCTGAAACTCCTTCACCAAAGAAAACGAAGTACAAATTCCTGAATTCCAATCAAGAACAACTGCCAACATGAGAAACATAGAAGTAGATATCTTCGGTGTAGCAAAGCAGCTTAAATCACTTAATAAAGGCAAGACGTCCGGTCCAGATTGTATACCAGTCTGGTTCCTTTCAGAGTTTGCTGACACAATAGCTCCATATTTAGCAATTATATGCAACCTCTCGCTCAGAGAAAGATCCGTACCTAAAGACTGGAAAATTCCTCAAGTCACACCAATACCCAAAAAGGGAAGGAGGAGTAATCCGCTCAATTACAGGCCCATATCACTAACGTCGGTTTGCAGTAGGTTTTTGGAACATACACTGTATTCCAACACTATGAAGTACCTCGAAGAAAACGATTTATTGACTCTTAGTCAGCACTGATTAAGAAAATATCGTTCTTGTGAAACACTACTAGCTCTTTATACTCATGAAGTATTGAGTGCCACCGACAGGGGATGTCAAATTAATTCCATATTTTCAGATTTCCTGAAGGTTTTCGAGACCATTCCTCACAAGCGTTTCCTAGCAAAACTGCGTGTCTATGGAATATCGCCTTAGTTGTGTTACTGGATTCGTGGTTTCCTCTGAGAAAGGTCAGAGATCGTAGTAATAGACGGAAAATCATCGACTGAAACAGAAGTAATATCCGGCTTCCCCAAGGAAGTCTTATAGGCCCTCTCTTGTTCCTGATCTATATTAACGACATAGGAGAAGAGCTCAGCAGCAGTCTAACATTGTTTCCAGATGATGCTGTCATTTACCGTCTTGTGAAGTCATCAGACGACCAAAACGACTTGCAAAATGATTTTAGTAAGATATTTGTATGGTGCGAAAATTGGCAATTGACCCTGAATAAAGATAAGTGTAAAGTTATTCACTTGAGTACTAAAAAAATTCCGCTAAATTTCGATTACACGATAAGTCACACAAATCTAAAGGATGTAAATTCAACTAAATACATAACCTATATTGGAACGGTCACCTAGAAAATGTTGTGGGTAGAGCAAATTTGGCAGCTGTACCTGTACACGCCATCCAAGCTCTGTTTGACGCAATGCCCAGGCGTATCAAGGCCGTTATTACGGCCAGAGGTGGTTGTTCTGGGTGCTGATTTCTCAGGATATATGCACCCAAATTGCGTGAAAATGTAATCACATGTCAGTTCTAGTACAATGTGTTTGTCCAATGAATACCCGTTTATCATCTGCATTGCCTGTTGGTGTAGAAATTTTAATGGCCAGTAGTGTACGTTCGGAGCACGGCATTGTATGGTAGTGGAACATGGACTGTGGGAAAACCGGAACAGAACCAAAGCATTTGGATGTGGTGTACAGACGAATGTTGAAAATTAGGTGGACTGATAAGGTAAGGAACGAGGAGGTCCTGCGCAGAACCGGACATGAGGGAATGACTTCCATGGTACTAGAGGGAGTTGTAGAGGGCAAAAACTGTAGAGGAAGACAGAGATTGGAACACATGCAGCAAATAATTGAGGACGTAGGTTGCAAGTGCTGGCCCAGGAGAGGAAATCGTGGCGGGTCTAGTCAAACCAACCATATGACTAAAAAAAAAAAAAAAAAAAAAAAAAAAAGAAGAAGAAGAAGAATAAGAAGAAGAAGAACCTGTTTTAACGGCAGAATGTGAGTGATACCTGTGTCTGTGACGAGGCTGGCCGCTGCAAACCACATGCGAGGCCGTTGCCACCTGGTATGGCGGAGTGCACAACTGGCTTGTGTTTCTCTTTTTCGTGTGCCGCTGATACAAGCCGAAGCTAGAAATCATAAACGTACTGAAATGACAAGACACAGGGATTTTTCAGCTGTTCGTCTAGACTGGATTTTTTTGTGTACGTTCCTTAATTTTAAGAAACATTATGAAAGCAATAAAAAAGAACTGATTTCCATTGTCCTGTTAGTTACGAGTAATCTGCTGATGGTAAAAGTTTTCTTTATCGTCGTTTCGGTCTCTTCACATTGTCCACCCCTGTATAGAGCTCACCGGCTACAGCCACATCATCAAAAGCGACTAATCTCACTTGTAGAAACACAATTATTGGTTTACCAGTCTGTAATAATTATTTAAGTATGTACCATAGTAAATGAAATACCATAATAAGTGCTTTTACAAAAATAAACTTTTCATAGTGGCATTTTGAACGCCCTACATACACTTTGACCCGCTTGAGTGAGACAGTGCTGTAGCCTATCCCCGATGTAATTCATTCTGCATATTGAGAAAGCAGTAAGGGAAACAAAAGAGATATTCGAAGTAGGAATTAAAATCCATGGAGATGAAATAAAAACTCTGAGGTTCGCCGATGACATTGTAATTCTGTCAGAGACAGGGGAGAAAAATAACTGATGATGGTCGAAGTAGAGAGGATATGAGACTGGTAATGGCAAGGAAAGCGTTTCTGAAGAAGAGAAATTTGTTAACATCGAGTATAGATTTCTCAGGAAGTCGTTTCTGAAAGTATTTGTATGGAGTGTAGCCATGTATGGAAGTGAAACATGGACGATAAATAGTTTGGACAAGAAGAGAATAGAAGCTTTTGTAAATTGGTGCTACTGAAGAATGCTGAAAATTAGATGGGTAGATCACGTAACTGATGAGGAGGTATTGGATTGGGGAGAAGAGAAATTTGTAGCACAACTTGACTAGAAGAAGGGATCGGTTGGTAGGACATGTTCTGAGGCATCAAGGTATCACCAATTTAGTATTGGAGGTGAGAGTGGAGGGTAAAAATCGTAGAGGGAGACCAAGAGATGAATACACTAAGCAGATTCAGAAGGATACAGGTTGCAGTAGGTACTGGGAGATGAAGAAGCTTGCACAGGATAGAGATGCATGGAGAGCTGCATCAAACCAGTCTCAGGACTGAAGACCACAACAACAACTTTCCTTAATTTCATCCATTTCTGTCTGTTTTTTTTTCCGTGACTTACGTAAAATAAAGAAGGACCGCTTTCACTCACAATCGTGATGTACTAGAACAATTAGAAATAATGTTACACAAAGTACAATCTTCTGAAAACATGTTGAATGAAGGAACAGAATTTACCAGCCACAGTTCTTCAGATATTTAAATGTTTATTCTTTCGTAAAGAAACAAATATTTAATAGTGCAGCCATATGATAACACAATCCACAATTGACATATTCACAAATGTTCGTTTTGTAAATGATATCCTGTATAATTTATAATACAGGGTGTATTATAATTAATGGCATAAACGCATACAGTTGAAAGCAAACGATGCTAGAAGCAAAAAAGTCTGAGTAAACATAGGGGCGAAAACGCATACCTTAAGGGCTACGAGCAATTTTTCATCTTCTATACTGTGAACAAATCTCTTCTACTGCAAGCTCTTTCCTTTCTCTATTTTGGGGAGTGATAATATGGACAAAAACATGAAAAAAAAAATATCCAGTACAGATGTGCTCTAAAATGCGTACCTTTTAGGTATGAGCACTTGTTCATCTTCGGTACTTTGGAACACAACTCTTTTAATGAACAAGTGCTCATAGCTTTTAAGGTATGCCTCTTAGAGCACATCTGTTCTGGACATTTTTTCTTGTTTTCGTCCATATGACCACTTCCCAAAATAGAGAAAGCAAAGAGCTTGCAGTAGAAGAGATTTGTTTCATAGTATCGAAGATGACAAATTGCTCGCAGCCCTTAAAGTATGCGTTTTCGACCCTATGTTTACTCAGACTTTTTTGCTCGTAGTATCGTCTACTTTCAAGTGTGTGCGTTTACGCCATTAATTATAATACACCCCGTGTAATGGCTTTACATCTTCTTTGAATTAATAATACCCGTGTATTTGTAGAAATGCAGTATCTTTACCTTTTAAATTCTCTGACATGCTTTACTTGAGTTCAAGGACCTTCCAGTGCCGTGGAAGCCTACTTGTAGGTTAGTGTGGTTCAACAACCATGTATCCACCACTGCAAACACTAACTTATGTTTCGATTTTTATTAGTTTTGTGATTTAACCCGCTGCCCCCCCCCCCCCCTCCTGCTCCTGCCCTGGCCATCCCCGATTCCTGCAATTAATGCAGCCCTAAGCACACGTCTGTGACATGACGTCAGCAATGCGGTCTGAACAAAAGCGTACGTTGTCGAAGATTTTGTGAAACGTCTTTGACCAAATTACTCCACTGCAGCTTAAACACGATTGTAAAATTTTTCGTCACAGTTCATCGGGAATGAACGACAAACAGTTAAAATCAACATATATTGGTGGCGAGCGCATTTCTGGAAAAGACAGAAACGGAAACGATTGTGGGTGAAACCGTTGATAGCGAATAGACAAGTTCGAAGTGTTCAGCAGAATTTGCCTCGTGAGCTACAGTGCGAGCACACGAAGTCCAGCGAAAATTATTTGAGAATGAGCGAACAAACATTTCAGTTTGCTCTCGTGAAAGTGGCACCTGGTATTTACATATACACGACACTCATTTAAGAAATTCCATTTCTTAATTTCATTCATCGTAAGCGATGTTTTTGGGAAGCCTGCAACTGTGTCACCAGTGATTTAAGTAATGAAACACTGCTCTAATTATGTTTTTTTTTCTGATAAAGATGACCCTTTTAGAAAAGTTACTGACATTATCAAAAAGAAACACACTAGACTCTTGCTAAACCGGCCATTCCTAGCACATGTGGGTGCCGGATTGGCGGAAGTGCCGGATTGTTGAGAGTGTCTAAAATTTATGATAAACACATAGGGGTTGTACTTTATCAAATCAAAAGATACATCAATTTTTATAGAAAACTTAGTCCTTGAGTGTCTCCATGTATATTACCAACACTCGACATTCACTGTGATACATGTCTCAAAATTTTAGTTGGCACCATGATGAGAAGGTAATACGCTTTATAGCACAACGGTTTTACAAGCATTTCATAGGTCCTGCCATGTTTCTAATTGTTGCATAAATACTCCAGGAAAACTTCTCCAGTTTCAGCACCAGCAGTTTGAGATATGCTAATGTTCTCTCCTCCTATGGCCTCTTCTTCATCAGTTTCATCGTAACTTTCCTGTGAGCTTATGATTACCTCTTTTCTGCTGAAGTTTGATCCAACACAGTTGGCATCAACAATGATTTTCTGCGAAGAACTTCAGTTTATATCAAATTTAGAGTTTCTGCTTGAGGTCTAGCACAACGTATTTCCCTTTAGAAGCAATGATAATAATCCGCAAGGAAAGTCACAATTTCAAAGTGTACAGGAATGTTGAACATTATAATTAACTAACAACATTGTTGCAGACGAAATTTCATTATTGTAGGCGTCACTTCAGGTTGAACGAGTTTGCTGGAAGCGTGCCGAATTACTGAGACACCGGATTACTGAGGGCTGTATTAGCGAGAGTTCAGTGTATTCACATAGGTATTTTATGTGGTGCTTATATGTGTGGTGTTGCGTCTATCTTGCCCACCAGTTATGTTAAGGTCAACTGCAATGGGACAGATTTCTTTCGGGCAATGTTCCGAAACGTCACATAAAACACCCTTGTAAATACACTCCTGGAAATTGAAATAAGAACACCGTGAATTCATTGTCCCAGGAAGGGGAAACTTTATTGACACATTCCTGGGGTCAGATACATCACATGATCACACTGACAGATCCACAGGCACATAGACACAGGCAACAGAGCATGCACAATGTCGGCACTAGTACAGTGTATATCCACCTTTCGCAGCACTACAGGCTGCTATTCTCCCATGGAGACGATCGTAGAGATGCTGGATGTAGTCTTGTGGAACGGCTTGACATGCCATTTCCACCTGGCGCCTCAGTTGGACCAACGATCGTGCTGGACGTGCAGACCGAGTGAGACGAAGCTTCATCCAGTCCCAAACATGCTCAATGGGGGACAGATCCGGAGATCTTGCTGGCCAGGGTTGTTGACTTACACCTTCTAGAGCACGTTGGGTGGCACGGGATACATGCGGACGTGCATTGTCCTGTTGGAACAGCACGTTCCCTTCCGGTCTAGGAATGGTAGATCGATGGGTTCGATGACGGTTTGGATGTACCGTGCACTATTCAGTGTCCCCTCGACGATCACCAGAGGTGTATGGCCAGTGTAGGAGATCGCTCCCCACACCATGATGCCTGGTGTTGGCCCTGTGTGCCTCGGTCATATGCTGTCCTGATTGTGGCGCTCACCTGCACGGCGCCAAACACGCATACTACCATCATTGGCACCAAGGCAGAAGCGACTCTCACCGCTGAAGACGACACGTCTCCATTCGTCCCTCCATTCACGCCTGTCGCGACACCACTGGAGGCGGGCTGCACGATGTTGGGGCGTGAGCGGAAGACGGCCTAACGGTGTGCGGGACCGTAGCCCAGCTTCATGGAGACAGTTGTGAGTGGTCCTCGCCGATACCCCAGGAGCAACAGTGTCCCTAATTTGCTGGGAAGTGGCGGTGCGGTCCCCTAAGGCACTGTGTAGGATCCTACGGTCTTGGCGTGCATCCGTGCGTCGGTGCGGTCCGGTCCAAAGGTCGACGGGCACGTGCACCTTCCGCCGACCACTGGCGACAAAATCGATGTACTGTGGAGACCTCAGGCCCCACGTGTTGAGCAATTCGCCGGTACGTCCACCCGGCCTCCCGCATGCCCACTATACGCCCTCGCTCAAAGTCCGTCAACTGCACATACGGTTCACGTCCACGCTGTCGCGGCATGCTACCAGTGTTAAAGACTGCGATGGAGCTCCGTATGCCACGCAAACTGGCTGACACTGACGGCGGCGGTGCACAAATGCTGCGCAGCTAGCGCCATTCGATGGCCAACACCGCGGTTCCTAGTGTGTCCGCTGTGCCGTGCGTGTGATCATTGCTTGTACAGCCCTCTAGCAGTGTCCGGTGCAAGTATGGTGCGTCTGACACACCGGTGTCAATGTGTTCTTTTTTCAATTTCCAGGAGTGTATTTGTACTTGATCGTGAGAATAGATTCACGCGAAGCCTTTCGCAAATCGTAAAAAAAAAGAAAAAAAACGTAACTGGTGCAGTGTTTCACTCTTTAAATCGTGAATGCTATTCCTGCTAAAGGTGGTGTCATGGCTAATTTAAGATTTTTAACAACAGGCGAAAGCTGTCTTAGCGTCCAATATACTACTCAGATCCGAAAGAGTACCATTCTACGTATTTTTCCGCAAATATGTGAACCAATCTATAAATCAGGTTGTTGTTGTTGTTGTTGTTGTTGTGGTCTTCAGTCCAGAGAATGGTTTGATGCAGCTCTCCATGCTGCTCTATTCTGTGCAAGATTCTTCATCTCCCAGTACCTACTGCAGTCTACAACCTTTTGAATATGCATAGTGTATTCATCTCTTGGTCTCCCTCTACGATTTTTACCCTCCACACAGCCCTCCAATACTAAATTGGTGATCTGTTGATGCCTCAGAATATGCTCTACCAACTGATCCCTTCTTCTAGTCAAGTTGTGCCACAAATTTCTCTTCTCTCCAATTCTATTCAATACCTCCTCATTAGTTATGCGATCTACCGATCTAATCTTCAGCATTCTTCTGTAGCACCATATTTCGAAATCTTCTATTCTCTTCTTGTCTAAACTATTTACCGTCCACGTTTCACTTTCATACATTGCTACATTCCATACAAATACTTTCAGAAACGACATCCTGACAGTTAAATATACACTCGATGTTAACAAATTTCTCTTCTTCAGAAACGCTTTCCTTGCCATTGCCAGTCTACATTTTATGTCATTATTTTGCAGCCGTGGCTTATTAAACTGAGAGTTCGGTAATTTTCACATCTGTCAACACCTGCTTTGTTTGGGATTGGAATTATTATAAAGTCTGAGGATATTTCGCCTGTCTCATAGATCTTGCTCACTAAATGGTAGAGTTTTTTCAGGACTGCCTCTCCCAAAGCTGTCAGTAGTTCTAATGGAATGTTGTCTACTCCCGGGGCCTTGTTTCGACTTAGGTCTTTCAGTGCTCTGTCAAACTCTTCAGGTAGTATCATATCTCCTGATTCATCTTATGGTTATTGTCACGTTTTGTTAGGTTATTCGGAGGAAAGATAAATGGTTCAAATGGGCTCCGAGCACAATGGGACTTAACATCTCAGGTCATCAGTCCCCTAGAACTTAGAACTAGTTAAACCTAACTAATCTAAGGACACCACACACATCCATGCCCGAGTCAGGATTCGAACCTGCGACGGTAGCAGTCGCGCGGTTCCGGATTGAAGCGCTTAGAACCGCTCGGCCACCGCGGCCGGCTTTATCGCAGGCCACAGGCCGTCCCAGAGATGTGTGAATTCCTAACGGACGGAACTGCTGAGCCATCGGTCCCTAGTCTTACACACTACTTAAACTAACTTATGCTTAGAACAACAGACACACACCCATGCCCGAGCGAGGACTCGAACCTCTGGTGGGAGAGACCGCGCAATCCGTGACACGGCGCCTTAAACCAAGCGGCCACTCCACGCGGGACCGTAACAGAGTGACGTAGTGTTCCACTGCAGAGGTTCGGCGGGGCGGAACAACAAGGCAGACTTGGAAAGGCCCGGGGAAAGTCTGATCACCGGCGATGAGGCAAGCAGAGGGAACATGGCCGCGCTTACAATGCCCTGCTGCAATCTGCTGTGACGTAGCAGCCGCCTTGTTTGGAGAGTCAACACAATGAGTGCGATAGTTCCAGGAGAAGCATCCGAATCTGTTATCACCGAGGGACTCTTCCCAAACCAGTTGCACGTAGCCTGTGTAAAGACTTCCAGCTCCAACAAAAACATCATTGTTAATCTCCACGAGGTCTCTCTAAAGTTAGTACCGCCATTAAACTGTTGTCTATTTACAGTGCTACATTTAAACTTACACAGTCACGATTTCGGCTTTAAAGTGGCATTATCAAGTGATTTCTGAAAGCAGTTTAGACAATAACCGTGAAATACAAAAAAAATCTCATGGGACTTAACTGCTAACGTCATCAGTCCCTAAGCTTACACACTACTTAACCTAAATTATCCTAAGGACAAACACACACACCCATGCCCGAGGGAGGACTCGAACCTCCGCCAGGACCAGCCGTGAAAAACATAACAAGTGATATAACGTATAAGAATCCATATTTGTAATGCTTACTTACAAGTGTTATAAATTGCCAATGATAGTAAACTGTGGTATTAAAATACACTATTAGACACATTATCTATGAGTCGATATTTCTGGGAGAGCCTACTGCTTTATTTCATTACTGGGTACATCATCCTGACTGAATGACAGTTTGCTAAGTGCCAATTTGCCTTGGTCAAAGAAATTCCTGTCACAAGCAGGTCTTCGGACTCAGAGTCAAGTAGGATAGGAAAGGTTAGGAGCAAATTTATTTTCTTTGGTAGTGGTTACATCTTTGCAGTACTTGTTTATCAATGAAGTTGCCTGCTCATAAACAGTACCAATCCTCTCGGTAATATTCGCTGCATCCATAAATATAGCAGTCCAGCTAGTCACTGACATTGTTTAAAGAACATTTTAGTAGGTAAATATACAGCTTTCTACGTAAAAGTAACACATTGTCAACTCAAAGTTGTGTAATTTTGCCTCGATTCAGAATTAATACACTACTGGCCATTAAAATTGCTACACAAAGAAGAAATGCAGATGATAAACGGGTATTCATTGGACAAATACATTACATTAGAACTGACAAGTGATTACATTTTCACGCAGTTTGGGTGCATAGATCCTGATAAATTAGTGCCGAGAACAACCACCTCTGGCCGTAATAACGGCCTTGATACGCCTGGGCATTGAGTCGAACAGAGCTTGGATAGCGTGTACAGGTACAGCTGCCCATGCAGCATCAACACGATACCACAGTCCATCGAGAGTAGTGACTGGCGTATTGTGACGAGCCAGTTGCTCGGCCATCATTGCCTAGACGATTTCAGTTGGTGAGAGATCTGGAGAATGTGATGGCCAGGTCAACAGTCGAACATTTTCTGTATCCAGAAAGGCCCGTACAGGACCTGCAACATGCGGTCGTGCATTATTCTGCTGAAATGTAGGGTTTCGCAGGGATCGAATGAAGAGTAGAGTCACGGGTCGTAACACAACTGAAATGTAACGTCAACTGTTCAAAGTGCCGTCAGGGGGATCAAGAGGTGACCAAGAAGTGTAACCAATGGCATCCCATACCATCACGCCGGGTGATATGCCAGTATGGCGATGACGAATACACGCTTCGAATGTGCATTCACCGCGATGTCGCCAAACACGGATGCGACCATCATGATTCTGTAAACAGAACATGGATTCATCCAAAAAATGGCGTTTTGCCATTCGTGCACACAGATTGGTCGTTGAGTACACCATCTCAGGCGCTCCTGTCTGTGACGCAGCGTCAAGGGTAACCGCAGCCGTGGTCTCCGAGCTGATAGTCCGTGATGCTGCTAACGTCGTCGAAATGTTCGTGCAGATGGTTGTCGTCTTGCAAACGTCCCCATCTGTTGATTCAGGTATCGAGACGTGGCTGCACGATCCGTTACAGCCATGCAGATAAGATGCCTGTCATCTCGACTGCTAGTGATACGAGGCCGTTGGGATCCAGCACGGAATTCTGTATTACCCTCCAGAACCCACCAATTCCATATTCCGCTAACAGTCATTTGGTCTCGACCAACGCGAGCAGCAATGTCGCGATACGATCTCTGAAAAGCTTATCATTTCCATATCACGGGATCTTCTTCCTGTCGGTTAAATTTTGCGTCTGTAGCACGTCATCTTCGTGGTGTAGCAATTTTAATGGGCAGTAGTGTACAATACAGTGTAATCACTTATTGTACTCACTCATTAATTAACCAGTGAGGTTTGAAGCGATATTTATGATGTATGTATCATCAGGCATGCAAATCTTGTTATATGTGGTGGAACATTACTTAGGAATAAGTGCAAATAACACAGGTATGTGAAACATGTCATATACATAGTAGCATTTAAGCGAACAATAGAATCAAAAGATTTTATGTTAAACAGCACATTTAAATTTAACATAATATAAAGAGTAGGGATATCCTAATATTTGTTAGTGGTTGATAAGATACAATTACAAATGTGAGTGCATCGTGGTGTTGATTCATATGGCTGTAACCTTGCTGCTATAAATCTTAACTACATGTTATAGTACTGGCATCTTATTTATATGACGTAAAGATGACATAGTAATGTTAACAACTAAATCAGCTAGCACATATGAAAGCCGCAAGACAAAGAAGGTCACTTGCTTGTAACAGGAATTTCTTAGACCAAGACAATTTGACACTTAGCCGACTGTCATTGAGTCAAGATGGTGTACTCAGTAATGAAACATAGCAGTAGGCTCTCCCAGAAATATCGACTCTTAGACAATGTGTCTAATAGTGTATTTTTATACGACAGTATGTCATCTTATGCAATTTATAACACTTGTAAGTAAGCATTACAAACATGGATTCTTATACGGTTGTATCACTTGTTATGTATTTCACTATTATTGTCTAACCTGCCTTCAGAAAACACTTGATATTGGCTCTTTGAAGACGAAATCATGATTGCGTAAGTGTAAATGTAAGTCTAATGGCGGTACTGACTTTAAAGAAATATATTAGGACTATGGGCCCGCATTATGAAAAAATTGTTCTACGAGGTCTGTTCAAAAAATTCCGGAACATTCGTAATTTCGCACCGATGGGGTGTTGGAGCGAAATGCGGTAGGCGTCCCTGCATACACCTGTGTGTAACGTGTAGCTGCCGGAAGGTCGCAGTCGTACGTCTGTTAGTTATAGTTCAGTGCTGTAGTGAGCAGAAAGTTGTGTCGCACAGCTTACGAACTTCGAGATGCCAGAATTAGAGGGCAACACATCTGCGTCAAGTTTTGCGCGAAACTCAAGAAAACCTTTACAGAGACACACCAAATGATGCAGGAACCCACGGTGGTGAGTGCTTAAGAGGAGGTTTGCTATCTTTGGCCCGAAAAAAATCACGTTCTTTGAGAATTTTTTTCTCGGGATGCGTTATAGATATCATTGCTGTTGTTATGTTAACATGATCTGGCGTATTAGCTAAAATAAACAGTATCCACTCTTGCTAAAATAAACAGTATCTACTCTTGCTAATACCCCAGATCATGTTAACATATCTAAAGTAAACAGTATCTACTCTTGCTAAAATAAACAGTATCTACTCTTGCTAATACCCCAGATCATGTTAACATAACAACAGAAATAAGTCAACAGTTCATCTGAAGGTTTGTTATTAATTTAAATTTAAATACAAAGTTGCTAGTCTAACAGACAGCTGCATCTGACTGCAGATACAATAACTCTGTATCATTGATTCCTGGGTATTCATGTTAATACCAAACGTGATTTAAAAACAAAGCAAAAATGGCTCTGAGCAGTATGCGACTTAACTTCTGAGGTCATCAGTCGCCTAGAACTTAGAACTAATTAAACCTAACTAACCTAAGGACATCACACACATCCGTGCTCGAGGCAGGATTCGAATCTGCGACCGTAGCGGTCGCGTGGTTCCAGACTGTAGCGCCTAGAACCGTACGGCCACTCTGGCCGGCTAAAAACAAAACAAAAAATGCTATAAACTGCCTGTGTTATACATAATATGCAAATAGAAATAAGATATCAGATCACCTGAAGTTTGTTCTTGTAGTAATTTATATATTTATTTTATTTTGTGCTCTGATGTTTTCGTCAGTCTGATTAAAATATTAGTCCTTATATTGACTTTAATACACGTAAAGAAGAACAAATTACGTCTCTGTGCAAAGTAGGTCTACGCCATATCTTTCTGTCATGATCTTTGTCAGAAACAACAGCTGTAAAGCGCGTGCTGGATGTTGAAAAAGTCTGGCTGTCAGCGTGTAAATTAATATAGTTTGTGTGGAAGTGTGTATAGTTATGTAACAACAGGATATCAAAACGGAGGCGGACAGATGGACATAAACCGAAAGAAGCTGCCTGTTCTACCGCATTAAGTAAAAAACTAAATTTACATCCATATCGACAGACAAGCTATAGCCATGGCGATACATTAAGGTGTGTTCCATCTTTTTGTCATAGAGCCAGCCCCCAGCATTATGATAGCAATAATGATGTAACGTCCTGAAACCATCTCAAGATGCACCTAAAAAGTTTCGAAAACCTGTTCATGGAATAAAACATACTTATTCAAAAAAGTGACATTGCGGTTTTGTATAACTTATTTACATACAAGTATAAAGTACCGAACGCGATAGTATTTGAGCCCCCGTAAATGTTAGCCGTACGTAATTCTCCTTTAGCACTTCTACACAGTGTTTTCAAACACACTCCAAAAGCATCGAGTTAAAGGACTCCTTAGTGTGCCCAAACTAAAGCTGATAGAAGAATAAATAAATAAAGCGAAATTTTTTACCCTTTCCATTCCCTATAGAAGTAAAAATCAACGAAGTTGATCAGGCTTCATCACCAAAAAAATGGTTCAAATGGCTCTGAGCACTATGGGACTTAACATCTGTGGTCATCAGTCCCCTAAAACTTAGAATACTTAAACCTAACTAACCTAAGGACATCACACACATTCATGCCCGAGGCAGGATTCGAACCTGCGACCGTAGCAGTCGCGCGGTTCCGGACTGCGCGCCTAGAACCGCGAGACCACCGCTGCCGGCGCTGCCGACGCATGGTTGAAACACTGAAACGTCCCCTTAGAACAATTGTACAAGACTGTGCTTAAGCTGACACACAATATTTTTTAGGACAACGCAATCTGACTTTCAATAATCCCTACAAAAGAATGGCCCTATACCTTTCACAAATCACTTACCGCACAAAAATCCTCGTTACTCGAACTACGGCAATACAGCGAGCGCCACTACTGCCAGCTAAGTAAAAGATTCAAACTACTGAAGGCTCTAACTACTGATAGGCATAGTAAGCAAATGAAAGATTTTGATAGAGAACAAACAATGTATTTACCTCAATAGTGTTCCAAAGTCATAATGTATATAGCAGTTCATGGCATCCCGTCTCACAAATTTGAAAACTCCGCCATCTCTCTCCCCACATCCACCACTGCTGGCGGCTCACCTTCAACTGCGCAACGCTACGCTCTGTTAACAGCCAACTGCCCAACGCTACAATGGCGAGTATTACAACAATGCCAGCCAGCCACAGACTGCACACAGAACAGCCAGTGATTTTCATACAGAGCGCTACGTGGCGTTACCAATATAAAAAACCTAAACAACCTAGTTACAACAAGACCTGCATCAGAGCGGGAATATTAGCCTGTGACTATGGCCCACCAATGGTAGCCATATGAACTTTACCCAATACTAATACTTCTCCAGCACGAACGCCAGAAAACTCTCCCTTTGTAAGTGGACGCGACACTCTGACAGTGTTCTGGCAGTAGTGGCCACCAAAAGATCCTGAGGAAGACGCCATCAGAGGGGTCGAAACGTCCAACATTTTAGAAGAAACATCCGTACTCCGCAAGCCACCTGACGGTGTGTGCCGCAGAGTACCTTGAGTACCTCTAGCGGTTCTCCCTTCTATTCCAGTCTCGTATTGTTCGTGGAAAGAAGGATTGTCGGTATGCTTCTGTGTGGTCTCTAATCTCTCTGATTTTATCCTCACGGTCTCTTCGAGAGATATACGTAGGAGGGAGCAATATACTGCTTGACTCTTCGGTGAAGGTATGTTCTCGAAACTTCAACAAAAGCCCGTACCGAGGTACTGAGCGTCTCTCCTGCAGTCTTCCACTGGAGTTTATCTATCATCTCCGTAACGCTTTCGCGATTACTGAATGATCCTGTAACGAAGCTGGCTCCTCTCCGTTGGATTATCTCTATCTGTTCTATCAACCCTATCTGGTACGGATCCCACACTGCTGAGCAGTATTCAAGCAGTGGGCGAACAAGCGTACTGTAACCTACTTCCTTTGTTTTCGCATTGCATTTCCTTAGGATTCTTCCAATGAATCTCAGTCTGGCATCTGCTTTACCGATGATCAACTTTATATGATCATTCCATTTTAAATCACTCCTAATGCCTACTCCCAGATAATTTATGGAATTAACTGCTTCCAGTTGCTGACCTCCTGTATTGTAGCTAAATGATAAGGGATCTTTCTTTCTGTGTATTCGCAGCACATTACACTTGTCTACATCGAGATTCAATTGCCATTCCCTGCACCATGCGTCAATTCGCTGCAGATCCTCCTGCATTTCAATACAATTTTCCATTGTTACAACCTCTAGATATACCACAGCATCATCCGCAAAAAGCCTCAGTGAACTTCCGATGTCATCCACGAGCTCATTCATGTATATTGTGAGTAGCTACGGTTCTACGACACTCCCCTGCGGCACACCTGAAATCACTCATACTTCGGAAGACTTCTCTCCATTGAGAATGACATGCTGCGTTCTGTTATCTAGAAACTCCTCAATCCAATCACACAATTGGTCTGATAGTCCATATGCTCTTACTTTGTTCATTAAACGACTGTGGGGAACTGTATCGAACGCCTTGCGGCCTTATAACCCAGAAGATTTTAACTTCAATTGAAACACGAATGTCAGCATGCTTTACAGCTACAGGCAGTCAACACGGCTCTGGACGAGGCAAGCAGGGCTTTGCTCGAAACGCTGTTTCATAGAAGCAGCAGCAAAAGTGCTGCCGTTCTTTGGAGTACCGACGCGTTAAAGGAATACGGAGAGGTCCTCTTTCTGCATCGGGGTTGAAGGACGCAATCCAAAAGTTGAGAAACAGGCTATTCGGGAACTGCTGCTGCGAGAGGCCGGCCCTCAATTCCGGCGCAAAAGTTTTTGTTGCCATGACTGAGAATAAAATTACAATGAAATGAATACCCTTAGTTTCATAGAGGCGTTGATTTAAGTCAAGAGGGTAAAAAATGTATGGACCGACCGGGACTCGAACGCGGGATCTCCTGTTTACATGGCAGACGCTTTATCCATATTTTTTCTTTTCCTTTTTTTCATTTTGTTCGATATAGTTAGTTGCTTTTGGTCTGAGCGGACGTCACAAGACATCCATTCAAGTTTATCATTGATTCTTTGACTCGGTTTTTTTATTACAGAGAGCACGCAGCTCCCTAACCGAACACGCTGAGCTACCGTGCCGGCGGCTTCGCGTGAGAGCCACATTCCCAACTTATTGTCCCGCACTATATTCATAGCTCCCCTGCCCATTATACTCATTACTCGTGGCTTTACCGCCGATTCCCTTAAGATTTCGGACACTGTTTGTGCATCCGTACAGAAGAAGATGGCCAAATGGCCGGTGAGCCTTAGCTATACAGGGTGAGTCGCGTAAGATGTAACACCCCCTTTATTCCGGGGGCGATTGCACGTATCGGCATGGGGCTTTCCGCGAATCATAGCGGCCTATGAGGCACACACGTTGGTGCATGCACAATAATCACAACGTTTATATTGACCGAGATAACGAGGCATGTTTTTTTTAAATGGGACGCTATACTTTCTTTACCATCATTCGAACGCTCTGGAAAAGACGCGTATCGTGATGTAACGCACGCTATCATGTGTCCTCGGAGTCTTTCGCGACGGCGTACATGATTATAACGTTCTCGGATTTCAAGCAGCGCCAGTTCGAATAAAATCCTCGAGCTTTCGATGACCATCTACGCCATCGTTGTCAGGAGTTCACTGGCGTGTATGGTGTACCTTGTGAATGTGGCAGCATGTACAGGGTGTTTCAAAAATGACCGGTATATTTGAAACGGCAATAGAAACTAAACGAGCAGCGATAGAAATACACCGTTTGTTGCAATATGCTTGGGACAACAGTACATTTTCAGGCGGACAAACTTTCGAAATTACAGTAGTTACAATTGTCAACAACAGATGGCGCTGTAAGTGATGTGAAAGATATAGAAGACAACGCAGTCTGTGGGTGCGCCATTCTGTACGTCGTTTTTCTGCTGTAAGCGTGTGCTGTTCACAACGTGCAAGTGTGCTGTGGACAACATGGTTTATTCCTTTCTGGTGTTGGAATTCCACCGCCTAGAACACAGTGTTGTTGCAACAAGACGAAGTTTTCAACGGAGGTTGTAACACCATAGCTCTATTACTCCACTGATTTATTTTTGCTTGTTTTACTTAATGTTACATCGTTGAGCTTCTGTAAATGTGTTTGTTTGAATCGATAACATAAAATTGTATACTCCTTTCTTTGTTTACAAACTTTGATGTCATGATTTGATTCTACGCAATGTAGTATATCTGCCATTTGAATTCTTTGTCTCATTTGGAGGGAACAAAACTTACTGTATATGATTGTAATTTTGTGTGAATAATTTTTGGTAGAAATGTCAATATGTGCAAATATTCTGTTTTATTGAATGAATTTGGTTACTGTTATGTAAACTTCTGATCCTCACTTAGGGTTCTTAGTTGGTTTGTATGTAAAAGGTGTTGTGGTTCCCCTCGGGGACGGAACTGTGTAGCGCGCGCAAATTGTGGTTGGCCTAGGTAGAAAAGGTGGAACTGAGAGTCAGTCGGGGACGAGCTACCAGTCAGGGACGAACTACCAAACTGTGCACTGCCATGTAAATGTTGCATATTGTGCTGGTCCCGAGAGAGGCTTTTTCCGCTACTTTCCAATGCCTCGGACGGATGGATAAATAGCTGGAACTATTCTGGAATCTGTATCCATCATCGCCACCAAGAAATGACAGTCCAGCAATTCTACCTGCAATTCCACCTACCGACATGCAATCGCCACCTCATTGCGCAATCACTGTAATGGAACACTATGGCAATGTACAGTGAAGGATCAGCTAAGTGGATGTGTTAGTGTGCTCAAATATAAGGTAATTTATAACTGAGTTTATGTAGCTACCTTGATTTTTCTCCTTATCATAACACCTCTCAGGTTCCTCTCCGTTTGAACTAAAGTGATTTCCGAGTGTCCCTACTGAAAGAACATTAAAGACCAGTGTTTTTGCCAATTAATGCCTCTTGAACATAAAAAAAGAAAGTTAATTAAAGTAATTTTCCTAATAAAACTGGTTATTAATGTATTGTTGCCAACTTCAAATTAAGAGTTCGTAAGACTGAGGCTTATAAAGTTTTGCTTCGTAAATGATCTCATTACTGCCTTTTGTAAATCACAGAAGGTGAGTCAGTATCTTACATATATGTTAATTTTGTGTCTCAATGTAGTAAAAGTGGAAAACTGCAGTGTGGAACGTTATATACTCAAGTTTGCTAAGTGTTTGTCTCTCTTGTGTACTAGAAGTGCATATGAATAGTATACCAGGATCCACAGTCTGTCTATTGTGTTAATGGTCAGTAACAAGTAACGGAAAGACCATTAATTATGAAAACCATAATTTCTTTATTGAAATGATTGTGAGAAGCAACCTGTTAGTGGATTCCAATTAACTTTCATTTTAAATAGTAAAGTATTTAACTGAGAGAGACTTAACCTATATCCAATTAATGATTCTGCAGTGAATAGTAATAATAACGTTATAAAGACCATCCAGTTTGTGTAACCCTTAAAGTAATAGTGTGTTTCGGTATCTGTTATAAGTTTGCAAATAGTTTGTGCTGCTCCAGTTGTTAGCTTCAATCTTAAAAAATACGTATGTGTCAAGAGTTCACTGCACTCGCATATGACAAAGTATAGGTTGTGTTTATCCATTAAAGTTACTAATAACTATTTTCTTGAACGAGAATGTTAATCATTCTCTTGCCTAGTTAGGCTGGCGACCTTTTTCTTTACCTGTTAAACAGTACAGATAGGCAAAATTTTGTTTGTTACTGTTCAAATATTTCCGTAATTCTGACTTTCACTTCCGATAAGCCACCTCCGTTAGGTACAACACGGTCAACACAACAAAATTCCTCTCAGAGGGTAGCACTCCTCTGTTGCGTTATACCATAATTGCTTCAATAAGATTGTTTTATTTCACAACCTGCTTTAAGGTTATGGTATTACGGATGACAGACGAAAGTGTTATAAGGTTTAATGTAACCAAAGGACCGAAAAGCGATACAATAAAGGATCTGTTTGAAAAATTTCAACGGACTGGGGACGTGATGGATGAACGTGCTGGAAAGGTAGGGCGACCGCGTACGGCAACCACAGAGGGAAACGCGCAGCTAGTGCAGCAGGTGATCCAACAGCGGTCTCGGGTTTCCATCGCCGTGTTGCAGCTGCGGTCCAAATGACGCCAACGTCCACGTATCGTCTCATGCGCCAGAGTTTACACCTCTATCCCTACAAAATTCAAACGCGGCAACCCCTCAGCGCCGCTACCATTGCTGCGCGAGAGACATTCGCTAACGATATAGTGCACAGTATTGATGACGGCGGTATGCATGTGGGCAGCATTTGGTTTACTGACGAAGCTTATTTTTACCTGGACGGCTTCGTCAATAAACAGAACTGGCGCATATGGGGAACCGAAAAGCTCCATGTTGCAGTCCCATCGTCCCTGCATCCTCAAAAAGTACTGGTCTGGGCCGCCATTTCTTCCAAAGGAATCATTGGCCCATTTTTCAGATCCGAAACGATTACTGCATCATGCTATCTGGACATTCTTCGTGAATTTGTGGCGGTACAAACTGCCTTAGACGACACTGCGAACACCTCGTGGTTTATGCAAGATGGTGCCCGGCCACATCGCACGGCCGATGTCTTTAATTTCCTAAATGAATATTTCGATGATCGTGTGATTGCTTTGGGCTATCCGAAACATACAGGAGGCGACGTGGATTGGCCTCCCTATTCGCCAGACATGACCCCTGTGACTTCTTTCTGTGGGGTCACTTGAAAGGCCAGGAGTACCGCCAGAATCCAGAGATAATTGAACAGCTGAAGCAGTACATCTCATCTGCATGTGAAGCCATTCCGCCAGACACGTTGTCAAAGGTGGATATGTGGAAAATATCGTACTATAGTTTCCCAGACCGCAGCGCCATCTGTTGTTGACAATTGTAACTATTGTAATTTCGAAAGTTTGTCTGCCTGAAAATGTACTGTTGTCCCAAGCATATTGCAACAAACGGTGTATTTCTATCGCTGCTCGTTTAGTTTGTATTGCCGTTTCAAATATACCGGTCATTTTTGAAACACCCTGTATGTTGGGCAAACAATTCGCAGACTTGCGGAGCGTTGTACTGAGCTTGACAAGTCTGCCATAGCGGAGCATTGCGTAGAAAACGGACCTAAAATACAGTTCGAAAGTAGAAATGGTCGAAATGGCTCTAAGCCCTATAGGACTTAACATCTAAGGTCATCAGTCCCTTAGACAAAGGACTACTTAAACCCAACTTACCTAAAGACATCACACACATCCATGTCCGAGGTAGGATTTGAGCTTGCGACCGTAACAGCAGCGCGGTTCCGGAATGAAGCGTCTAGAACCACTCGGCCACAGCGACCGGCTGAAGAAAAGTGTTGCCTCATGCATCTACAAATTGGGACTCTGTTATGAAGGAAGCGGCCGAGATTCGTTTAAACAACAATTCCAACAGAGACCAGGGATGCACGCTCAGCAGGGCATGGGGGCGGGCGTTGGACATGGAAAGAAAGCAGAGACACATGCGCGACGCGGGAGCGGCATCTACATCTACATCTACATCTACATCTACATCCATACTCCACAAGCCACCTGACGGTGTGTGGCGGAGGGTACCCTGAGTACCTCCATCGGTTCTCCCTTCAACTCCAGTCTCGTATTGTACGTGGAAACAAGGATTGTCGGTATGCTTCTGTGTGGGCTCTAATCTCTCTGATTTTATCCTCGTGGTCTCTTCGCGAGATATACGTAGGAGGGAGCAATATACTGTTTGACTCTTCGGTGAAGGTATGTTCTCGAAACTTTAACAAAAGCTCGTACCGGGCTACTGAGCGTCTCTCCTGCAGAGTCTTCCACTGGCGTTTATCTATCATCTCCGTAACGCTTTCGCGATTACTAAATGATCCTGTAACGAAGCGGGCTCCTCTCCGTTGCATTATCTCTATCTGTTCTATCAACCCTATCTGGTACGGATCCCACACTGCTGAGCAGTATTCAAGCAGTGGGCGAACAAGCGTACTGTAACCTACTTCCTTTGTTGTCGGATTGCATTTCCTTAGGATTCTTCCAATGAATCTCAGTCTGGCATCTGCTTTACAGACCATCAACTTTATATGATCATTCCATTTTAAATCACTCCTAATGCGTACTCCCAGATAATTTATGGAATTAACTGCTTCCAGTTGCTGACCTATTTTGTAGCTAAATGATAAGGGATTTTTTTTCTATGTATTCGCAACACATTACACTTGTCTACATTGAGATTCAATTGCCATTCCCTGCACCATGCGTCAATTCGCTGCAGATCCTCCTGCATTTGAATACAATTTTCCATTGTTGCAACCTCTCGATACACCACAGCATCATCTGCAAAAAGCCTCAGTGAACTTCCGATGTCATCCACCAGCTCATTTATGTATATTGTGAATAGCAACGGTCCTATGACACTCCAGTTTCAAACGTGGCGCCTGCATCTGGCGCCACCTGACGTCACCGGTGCTGTCACGGGCAATAGCTCTCCTAGCTGCTCGGGTCGGCTTACGCGCGCGCGCCACATTGGGCCTGTCTGATTGGCTGCCTACATAAGCGAGAAACCGTAGCAGCCCCGGCAGTGTTAGAGTACGTTGCTGTGGTGTGGGGCAACGCGGGCGACTCGTCCATCGCAAAGCTGCAGACGGTCCAGAACAAGGCGCTTAGGTTAGCGCTCCACCTGCCACGAGCCTTCAGCACCGGAAAACTCCACAGAGTAGCAGGAGTGCCGCTGCTCAAACACCGATTCCGGTAGGCGGCGCATCGTTTTTACGAGGCCGCCCGGATGTCGGACAACGAGCTTGTACGCAGCTTTGGAAGCCAAGTGCGCTGGCGCCAGGCCACAAGGCGGCCAGACCTGTAGCTGGAGAGAAGGCACGCCGCAACATGAGCCAGATGAAGAAAAAGAAGAAACGCAACCGTGAGGAATATTCCGACGAGAGGAGAACTTCCAACACACCCAGGCAGAAGTAGGAAAGGCGTGATCCCTACAACACACCGGAGTACGATGCTCCGTGAATTTGCGTAATGAGTCAACTCCTGACGTCGGTGCGAAGATGGTCATCGAAAAGTCGACGATTTTATTCGAACTGGCGCGGCTTGAAAACCGAGAACGCTTTATTCAAATGTTACCATCTCATGCGGAAATAAAAAGGCCGTTTTTTCAATGGTTTACAGGGTATTACAAAAAAAGGACGGCCAAACTTTCAGGAAACATTCCTCACACACAAAGAAAGAAAATATGTTATGTGGACATGTGTCCGGAAACGCTTACTTTCCATGTTAGAGCGCATTTTATTAGTTCTCTTCAAATAACATTAATCGTGGAATGGAAACACACAGCAACAGAACGTTCCAGCGTGACTTCAAACACTTTATTACAGGAAATGTTCAAAATGTTAGCGAGGATACATGCATCCACCCTCCGTCGCATCGAATCCCTGATGCGTTGCTGCAGCCCTGGAGAATGCCGTATTGTATCACAGCCGTCCACAATACGAGCAGGAAAAGTCTCTACATTTAGTACCGGGGTTGCGTAGACGAGAGCTTTCAAATGCCCCCATAAATGAAAGTCAATAGGGTTGAGGTCAGGAGAGCGTGGAGGCCACGGAATTGGTCCGCCTCTAACAATCTGTCGGTCACCGAATCTGTTGTTGAGAAGCGTACGAACACTTCGACTGAAATGTGCATGAGCTCCATCGTGCACGAACCTAATGTTGTGTCGTACTTCTAAAGGCACATGTTCTAGCAGCACAGGTAGAGTATCCCGTATGAAATCATGATAACGTGCTCCATTGAGCGTAGGTGGAACAACATGGGGCTAATCGAGACATAACCAACAATGCCTGCCCAAACGTTCACAGAAAATCTGTGTTGATGACGTGACTGCACAATTGCGTGCGGATTCTCGTCAGCCCACACATGTTGATTGTGAAAATTTACAATTTGATCACGTTGGAATGAAGCCTCATCTATAAAGAGAACATTTGCACTGAAATAAGGATTGACACATTGTTGGATGAACCATTCGCAGAAGTGTACCCGTGGAGGCCAATCAGCTGCTGATAGTGCCTGCACACGCTGTACATGGTACGGAAACAACTGGTTCTCCCGTAGCACTCTCCATACAGTGACGTGGTCAGTGTTACCTTGTACAGCAGCAACTTCTCTGAAGGTGATATTAGGGTTATCGTCAACTGCACGAAGAATTGCCTCTTTCATTGCAGGTGTCCTCGTCGTTCTAGGTCTTCCCCAGTCGTGAGTCATAGGCTGGAATGTTCTGCGCTCCCTAAGACGCCGATCAATTGCTTCGAATGTCTTCCTGTCGGGAAATCTTCGTTCTGGAAATCTGTCTCGATACAAACGTACTGCGCCACGGCTATTGCCCCGTGCTAATCTATACATCAAATGGGCATCTGCCAACTCCGCATTTGTAAACATTGCACTGACTGCAAAACCACGTTCGTGATGAACAATAACCTGCTGATGCTACGTACTGATGTGCTCGATGCTAGTACTGTAGAGCAATGAGTCGCATGTCAACACAAGCACCGAAGTCAACATTACCTTCCTTCAATTGGGCCAACTGGCGGTGAATCGAGGAAGTACAGTACATACTGACGAAACTAAAATTTGCTCTAACATGGAATTAAGCGTTTCCGGCCACATGTCCACACAACATCTTTTCTTTATTTGTGTGTGAGGATTGTTTCCTGAAAGTTTGGCCGTACCTTTTTGTAACACCCTGTATACTTTGTTGCTATTCCGCGTGCCCTTACAATGTTTCGACGGAATTTCATTCTTCTACTATGACATGGTTTTTCATGGGAGCCTTGTCGAGTAGAGAAAATTTTGCTTATAACGGCCGTGTATTAGCGTCAGAAAGTGTGTACATGTTTTGGGACAGCTAGTTGGAGGCAGCTTTAACCTGCCGAGTATAGACTGGGATGTCTATGGATTCATTGCGGTGGGTATAGACAGACACTCGTGCGAAATACTTCCGATCACATTTTCTGAAAATTGTCGCGAACAGTTAGTTCGGCAGCCCACATGCAATGGAAATACGAGGGTTGGAACTTCAATAGAGGCAACTATTTATTTACAGCTCGTACAAAATAGATACGTGTTTGAAAGTTTTACTGACCTTCAAAGTAGTCACCAGTACTGTGTATAACCCGTTGCCAGCGATGTGGAAGTCGTAGGATACTCTTTAGCAGTGCCAGTTGTGTTGACAGTTTGAGCGGCGCGGTCTATTGGCCGACGAATTTGTAGCAGTTCTGAAGCGAATGCAGTGAAGTGTTTCCTTCAGTTTAGAAATCGAGTTTAACTCACAAGGGCTTAAGTCAGGGGAGTGCAGTAGGTAGTACAGCACTTAGCAGCCCCATCAGTCAAACAAATCAGTAACAGCTTGCACTGTACATGCTTGAGCATTGTTCTGCAAAATGATGGACAGGTCGTGCAGAAAATGTCATCAATTCTGTCTCTATATTGTTCATGTTTGGAACACAACCTACGATCATCTTGGAGACAGAAGTGATGACACTTTCTACTGGACCTGACCATCATTTTGTAGGACAATGCTCAAGCACGTACAGTGCAAGCTGTTACTGATTTGGTCGACTGATGGGGCTGCTAAATGCTATATCACTTACTGCACTCCCCTGACTTAAGCCCTCGTCGGTTCAACTCGATCTCTAAACTGAAGGAAACACTTCACGACATTCACTGCTACAAATTCGTCGAGTAATAGACCGCGCCACGCGAACTCAACACAACTGGCACTGCTGAGAGTATCCTACGACTTCCTCATCGCTGGCAACGGGTTGTATACAACGCCAGTGACTACTTTGAAGGTCAGTAAAACTTTGAAACACGTATCTATTTTGTACGAGCTGTAAATAAATAGTTGCCATTATTAAACTTCGAATCCTCGTATCTTAGACCCTGTAGCTACAAATAGGGCGGACCTTATCGAGTATCTGAGTATAAAAATGGGGATTATCGATCGTGATATCACTATAGCAACAATGATTACGAAATTTCATAATCAGTTAAGGCGGCTAAAAGACTGTTTCTACCAGATATATAAGGAGTTATTACCATTGCACTTAGATCGCGAATTGACATAACATAGTTTCAGTAAGATGGATGTAGAGCAATTATGGGCGAAGCTTATTTGGACTGTGAATCGTTGCCTGGAGTGTTACGTGCCTAGCCAGTGGATAAAGGATCGAACAGACCCACCACGGTGTAGTAACGAAATTCGGCGCATGCTGAGGAAGTAGAGGCTGTTGTGCTCTCGGCTCAAAAGGGAAGGCGTAAATGATGACAAGGCAAGATTCGTACATATTCATGAGTCTGTGAAAAGATCTACGCGTGAAGCATATGACCACTACCATCGTCACACCTTAGCAACAGATTTGGCAGAAAATCCGAGAAAACTCTGGTCTTACGTAAAATCGCTAAGCGGGTGTAAGGCTTCCATTCAGTCCCTTATTGATCAGTCGCAGGACCTGCTAAATATAGCAAAAGAGAGGCCGAAGTATTAAATTTCACGTTCCGGAAATCGTTCACACAGCAGAATCGTACAAACATAGCGTCATTTGACCATCAAACAGACTCCCGTATGGATGACATAGTAACAAAGCAGTCCGCCCCGATACCTGAATGGTGCCGGCACGGTAGCTGAGCGTGTTCGGTCAAACAGCGGTTCTAGGCGCTACAGTCTGGAACTGCGCGACCGATACGGTCGCATCCCTCTTACCTAGCTTGCATTTACAGTGAATCTGTAGCCCAGCGCAAAGTCCAAAGCGACTGACAAAAGTGCAGGTGACTCCAGCGTATAAGAAAGGTGAAAGAGCGCAACTGCAAAGTTACATACCAATACTCCTTCATATGTTTGCTGCAGAATCCTTGAACATATTGTCGGTTCAAATATACCGGGTGGTCAAAAAGTCAGTATAAATTTGAAAACTTACTAAACTACGGAATAATGTAGATAGAGAGGTAAAAATTGACACACATGCTTGGAATAACATGGGGTTTTATTAGAACCAAAAGAAAAAACACCCCATATTGCTAGACGTGTGAAAGATCTCTTGCGCGCGTCATTTGGTGATGATCCTATGCTCAGCCGCCACTTTCGTCATGTTTGGCCTCCCAGGTCCCCAGACCTCAGTCCATGCGATTATTGGCTGTGGGGTTATCTGAAGTCGCAAGTGTATCGTGATCGACCGACATCTCTAGGGATACTGAAAGACAACATCCGCCGCCAATGCCTCACCATAACTCCGGACATGCTTTACAGTGCTGTTCACAACATTATTCCTCGACTGCTGCTATTGTTGAGGAATGAAGGTGGACATATTGAGCATTTGCTGTAAAGAACATCATCTTTGCTTTGTCTTACTTTGTTATGCTAATTATTGCTATTCTGAACAGATGAAGCGCCACCTGTCGGACATTTTTTGAACGTTTGTATTTTTTTGGTTCTAATAAAACCCTATGTCATTCTAAACATGTGTGTCAATTTGTACCTGTCTATCTACATTATTCCGTGATTTATTCAGTTTTCAAATTTATACTGACTTTTTGATCACCTGGTGATAAACTTTCTTGAGGCTGAGAAGGTCCACTAGTCAGCACGGTTTTAGGAAGCATCGCTACTTCGGAACTCAGCTTGCCCTTTTCTCACATGATACACTGAGAATCGCGGATGAAGGCCAACAGGCAGATTCCATATTTTTAGATTTCTAGAAAGCGTTTGACAGAGTGCCCACTGCATGCTGTTAACGAAGGTACGAGCACATGGAGCAAGTTCACAGTTAGGTGAGTGGCTCGAAGACTTCTTAAGTAACTGAACCCGGTATGTTGTCCTCGACGGCGAGCGTTCATCAGAGACAATGGTATCGTCAGGAATTCCCCAGGAAAGTGTGATACGACCGCTGTTGCTCTCTATATACAGGATGTCCCATTTATCTTGACCACCCTAAATGACTATTTCTCCAGATGCAAATTACTAAATGTTTCAAGCAAATATTCTTTAGCCGTCAGGGGGACATCAATCAGCATGATTGGCTTCGTTGTAGCTTAATTTTACAAAAATTTTAACAACGGAATGACTTTTTTAAATGACACTCTGTATTTTTTATTCGGCAATTCATTTCCTCTCCTAAAGACCTGTTTAAAAATGTTTCACATGTAGCATTCACTGAAAGACAACGTTGTTAATTACATAACACAACACTGACGTTGACGCTCCCAGCGCTTAGTGCAGGTACTCGGGGTAATGGAACACATCGACGTGCTGACGTTGACAGAGGACAAATATAAACATAAGTAGAATGCACAGCCGTCATTCCGCCAACCATCGTCATTTGAAAAGTTGTGTGCGTAGAATGTCGACCAACGAGGAGAAGGTAGAAATACTACTCACCTATGGGGAATGTAAGTTAGTAGAACAGAAACTGCAATACTGTTTTCTTATGTACGGGTAATTTTAGTACAGTAGTTTTAAATACTGTTGTGTAGAGAGACATACAATAAAGGCTGTCCTTCCTACAAACTGCATCGACATGACGTTTCTTTTATTGTTCTTGTTGAAGGTAGGCGAAATGCTACGCAGGTTATATCCTGACAACAACCCACCTCCCCGACGGATGTTTTCTCGTCTTGTTGCGACGCTTCATGAAACGGGAAGTTTCAACCCATGACAACGCAATCGTCGTAGCACTCTCACAGACGATGCTGCCAAACATACTGTTCTCCATTCCGTTGCTATGAATCCACATGTGAGCACACGACAGCTTGAACACGAGACTGGCATTCCTAAAACCAATGTACATCGTATTCTTACATGTCACTGGTTCCATCCTTGCCATGTACACCTAGACCAAGAATTGCATGGGAATGATTTCCAGAATAGTGTACAGTTCTGTCAGTGGGCACAGCAGCAAATCCTCGCAACCCGAAGTTCTTATACAATGTTCTATTTACCGATGAATGTTCCTTCCCAAAGCACAAGTAAATACAAGGAGCATGCATTATTGGTCCAGAGACAACCCACGATGGCGAAGACAGGTGGAACACCAGCGTCAATGAAGAGTTAACGTCTGGTGTGGGATGCTTGGTGCTTCAATTATTGTCCCTTATTGCATCAATGCACAGCGTATGCCAACGTCCACAGACGAATTCTTCCTCCTCTTCTGGATGAAGTGCTGCTAAGAACCAGAATGCTTATGTGGTATCAATAGTATGGATGTCCAGCACATAATGCCCTGCGTGCACGTCGTGTTCTGAACCGAAGGATAATTGCAGAATGTGATGCCACACAACGTGGCACTACACAAAACTGACGCTAATAGCATAGGCACATTGGGAACACACACGACACAGATCTGTAAGATAACGTTATTGGTGATAAGTTGAGAAAACCGTCCTGAAACACGTGTGCTACATAACGCCTCTGTTCCCGCCCATGTAACCCGAGATAAATATGGGATATGATCACCATGCACACGTACACAGGCCACACAACGGGTTGGCATACTCTGGATCAGGTGGTCGAGCAGCTGCTGTGGTATAGCCTCCCATTCTTGCACCAGTGCCTGTCGGAGCTCCTGAAGTGTCCTAGGGGTTTGGAGACGTGCAGAGATACGTCGACCGAGAGCATCCCAGACGTGCTCGATGGGGTTTAGGTCTGGAGAGCAGGCAGGCCACTCCATTCGCCTGATATCTTCTGTTCCAAGGTACTCTTCCATGTTGGCAGCTCGGTGGGGCCGTGTGTTATCCTTCATCAGGAGGAAGGTGGGACCTGCTCCACCCCTAATAAGGCGGACATACTGGTGCAAAATGACGTCCCGATACACGTGACATGTTACAGTTCCTCTGTCAATGACATGCAGGGGTATACGTGGACCAATCCCACGACACATCATCAAACCACTACCTCATTACAGGTTTCTTTCAAGGAAGTTGGTATCCGGTTCCTGCTTCACGTCAGATGAAAACCCGGCGAGGATCACTGTTCAGACTATACCTGGACTCGTGCGTGAACATAACCTGGGACCACTGCTCCAATGACCATGTACTGTGTTCCTGACGCCAGGCTTTACGGGCTTTCCTATGACCAGGAGTCAGGGAATGCACCTTGCAGGTCTCCGGGCAGATAAACAGTGTCTGCTTCCGTCGTCTGTAGACTGTCTGTAGACAACTGTTCCAATGGCTGCGGTAAGATCCCGAGTGAGGCTACCTGCAGTACTCCGTGGCCGACTGCGGGCACTGATGGTGAGATACCGGTCTTGTTGTGGTGTTGTACACTGTGGATGTCCCGTACTGTAACGCCTGGACACGTTTCCTGCCTGCTGGAATCGTTGCCATAATCTTGAGATCACACTTTGTGGCACACTGAGGGCCCGTGCTACGACCAGCTGTGTTGGACCAGCCTCCAGTCGCCCTAGTATTCTACCCCTCATAACGTCATCAATATGTGTTCTTTGAGCCATTTTGGACATACAGACAGCAGTAGCACTTCTGAAAACGTCTGCGCACTTACTCGCTGCACCGTACTCTGACATGCACCAACACAGCTCTGCGTATGTGGACTGCTGCCAGCGCCACCGTGCGACGACCGCAGGTCAAATGCACCGCATGGTCGCAGCCCGAGGTGATTTAAAACGGCAAACCGCCTACCGCAGCATTGTTTCACCGTGTATCAGCATTATCCTCGATAATATTCTTCTCGGGTGTGCAACAATCATAACGTCTTCATGACACAATATTTCCGCGGTCCATCTGGCCTCCATCTTCAGGTGAGAGTGCTCGTACGCGATCTCCCATCATCCTTCTATACACCAGAACATCCAGAAACGGAAGCTTTCCATCACTTTCCACCTCCATGGTAAACTTGATGCTAGGATGCAGGGAATTAAAATGATCTAGGAGGCGGTCAGGAGCTTCTCTCCCATGAGGCCACACCATAAACATATCGTCAACGTACCTCCAGAAACAGGTTGGTTTTAAGGACGCCGTCTTCACTGGGACACAGCTTTTATCGAAAGCCTACGCACACGGACCGTTACCTGCATGCTTCTAGCTGTCATCCATCGTTCCAGCGTACGGGGGTCCTGCGGACGTTGGCGCGAAGAGTTTATGCCATTACAGATGGAGAAAGCGCGACACAAGAATTGGACCGTCTTAAGGTTGTGTTCAAGCAGAATGGCTATACAGATAAACAGATCAGTCGTGCATTCCAGTTTAGACCATCCCCTGAACAACCAGAAGATACCTGCAAATCGATGGCTTTTCTACCTTTTGCGGGGAGCATTTCCTCCAAGATAGGAAGAATTCTAAAAAAGACATCATATCAAAAGTATTTTTCGTCCTTCAGCCAATATTAGAGCGCTTCTAGGCTCTGTTGGGTTTGAGGAAGCCCAGTGTGTACAAGATCCCTTGCCACTGTGGGCAGTCTTGTATTGGTCAGACAGTCCGGACCATTCAGGACCGATGTGTTGAGCATCAGCGGCACACATGGTTGCTTCAGCCTGAGAAATCTGCAGTGGCGGTACACTGTCTCACCGAGGGACGGAATGCTGTATGACGAGACACAAATGGTGGCCCCTGTGTCTCGCTATTGGGAGTGTGTTTTAAATGAATCCATACAGATTCGTTTATCTCATAATCTTATTAATAGAGACAATGGTTATCTTTTAAGTAAGACTTGGGACCCGGTGTTATCAGACATTAAACAACAACGGTCTGTGTTTCCATGGTCGGAATAAAATTTTTAATTTTTTTTTTTAATTTTTGATAGCGATATCTCGATTTCGCCTGTTTTCACCACTGGCGGTCCGGTATGTTTACTTGCGCTAGAGGGCAGTTACGGCACCTTCTCGAGCACGCGCTGTCGGCCTTCTGTGACCTATATAGGGGCCGCCGCTTGCGCTAGCAAGTCACTAGGTCCTGATGTTCAGGAAGCCGGGGAAAAACCGCTCCCGCCCACAAAATTACCGACCCATCAGTCTGCTGAGCGCGCTCAGCAACATCGTTGAGAAGGTAATACTAAAACGACTCACCAGGCACTGCATCACAAACGACACCCTGAGACCGGAGCAATTCGGTTTCAGGAATCACCACTCAACAACACAACGACCCATCCGCCTCGTTGAATACATAACGCACGGATACAACATAAACAAGGCAACTGGGGTGGTGTTCCTGGACATCGAAAAGGTTTTCGATCGTCTATGACACAACGGCCTAATACGCAAACTTAGTGACGCAGGGTTCCCCGACGGGCTCGTACGTCTCATACACTCATTTCTCACGGACAGGAGTTTCAACACCGACGTGCAGGGCAAACGATCGACACGACATGGTATACAGGCAGGAGTACCGCAAGGAAGCATCCTAGGGCCCTTACTGTTTAACCTCTACGTTAACGACCTCCCAGCTACACATAACACGACGGTAGCAATCTACGCGGATGACACAGCCATCCTCGCGCAAGATTGGAAGCCGTCTAACATTAACTCACGACTACAGACTGCACTCAGAACGGCTGAGCCTTGGTTGGAGAAATGGCGTGTTAGAGTGAACGTCGACAAGTGCGAGGCCGTTCTGTTCACTAGAAGACCGAAGCAACTGCGCAAACACCAGCACTGCAACCCAATAACACTACACACACGCCCAATACGTTTCCGCGAGAAGGTCAAATACTTCGGTGTCTGGCTGCACAGGAAACTACTCTGGGGGGACCACATTCAACACGTGACCAACAAAGCTAACGCGAGGCTCAAACAACTCTACCCTATGCTTAACAGGCGTAGCACACTGAACAGGAGGGTGTCTAGGTCCATGTACACTCCTGGAAATTGAAAGAAGAACACCGTGAATTCATTGTCCCAGGAAGGGGAAACTTTATTGACACATTCCTGGGGTCAGATACATCACATGATCACACTGACAGAACCACAGGCACATAGACACAGGCAACAGAGCATGCACAATGTCGGCATTAGTACAGTGTATATCCACCTTTCGCAGCAATGCAGGCTGCTATTCTCCCATGGAGACGATCGTAGAGATGCTGGATGTAGTCCTGTGGAACGGCTTGCCTTGCCATTTCCACCTGGCACCTCAGTTGGACCAGCGTTGGTGCTGGACGTGCAGACCGCGTGAGACGACGCTTCATCCAGTCCCAAACATGCTCAATGGGGGACAGATCCGGAGATCTTGCCGGCCAGGGTAGTTGACTTACACCTTCTAGAGCACGTTGGGTGGCACGGGATACATGCGGACGTGCATTGTCCTGTTGGAACAGCACGTTCCCTTGCCGGTCTAGGACTGGTAGAACGATGGGTTCGATGACGGTTTGGATGTACCGTGCACTATTCAGTGTCCCCTCGACGATCACCAGAGGTGTACGGCCAGTGTAGGAGATCGCTCCCCACACCATGATGCCGGGTGTTGGCCCTGTGTGCCTCGGTCGTATGCAGTCCTGATTGTGGCGCTCACCTGCACGGCGCCAAACACGCATACGACCATCATTGGCACCAAGGCAGAAGCGACTCTCATCGCTGAAGACGACACGTCTCCATTCGTCCCTCCATTCACGCCTGTCGCGACACCACTGGAGGCGGGCTGCGGAAGACGGCGTAACGGTGTGCGGGACCGTAGCCCAGCTTCATGGAGACGGTTGCGAATGGTCCTCGCCGATACCCCAGGAGCAACAGTGTCCCTAATTTGCTGGGAATTGGCGGTGCGGTCCCCTACGGCACTGCGTAGGATCCTACGGTCTTGGCGTGCATCCGTGCGTCGCTGCGTCCCGGTCCCAGGTCGACGGGCACGTGCACCTTCCGCCGACCACTGGCGACAACATCGATGTACTGTGGAGACCTCACGCCCCACGTGTTGAGCAATTCGGCAGTACGTCCACCCGGCCTCCCGCATGCCCACTATACGCCCTCGCTCAAAGTCCGTCAACTGCACATACGGTTCACGTCCACGCTGTCGCGGCAGGCTACCAGTGTTAAAGACTGCGATGGAGCTCCGTATGCCACGGCAAACTGGCTGACACTGACGGCGGCGGTGCACAAATGCTGCGCAGCTAGCGCCATTCGACGGCCAACACCGCGGTTCCTGGTGTGTCCGCTGTGCCGTGCGTGTGATCATTGCTTGTACAGCCCTCTCGCAGTGTCCGGAGCAAGTATGGTGGGTCTGACACACCGGTGTCAATGTGTTCTTTTTTCCATTTCCAGGAGTGTACATGACACTTATTAGACCCCTGATGACGTACGCAGCCCCTGTCTGGGGATACGTTGCGCCAGCTCGCCTGCGCCGTCTGCAGCTCATACAGAATAAAGTACTCAAAATCATAAGCAACGCTCCGCGCTACACACGCATCGCGGACCTTCACCGGGAATACCGGCTGGATACCATCTTGCAGGTATTCCAAAAACTCTCCACACGACTATACAATAAGACGAGACACTCGCGCAACCCGTTTATCCTTTCTCTGGGTAACTACGACCACAACCATAGATGAAAGCATAACAGACCAAAGACATTACTGGCTAGGAACTAAACATCTATGGTCCATAGAACGCTAACACGACAGCACTGGCGAGCCCCTGCAACACAGTTATTACTGGAAACCCAGTTGTGCGACCAGCCGAAAAATCAGGCCACCGCAGGGAAACCGTACTGTACACAGCACCCAAACCAGCCACACACACCCCCTACACCGTCTGTGAGCCGATCTATGACCGATCGCCCACTAATCTACAAAGACCTTGAACTCTTTCAGGGACGCAGCAACGGCAGCAAGCGTCGCAACAAGCTCCAACACCGACAAAGGTAACGATGCACGATACCTCGAACACAACCACACCTTGCATTCACTGTCGCAGCTAGCAAGCCGCTACTGCCCTTACTACCTGTCCTACCGTCGCAGAGGTTTTTTTCCCTTGGCACTTTTTTTTCCTCTGCCCTTACAACCGCTACCCTTCAATCGTTTTCGACCGCTTCTTTCTCCTGATGGACCATGTTAATGAGTAATCTTACCCAGACGCATGGACAACATCACAGCCCGCATCCTGTGAAGCCTGATTCAAAAACTAACATGTTTACAGAGGTGACAGTAGAACTTTTGGTTTGGTCACCACGATGTTGTGGGCGTGGAGGGGCCCCATCCTTTTATTACAAAAAAAGAGAAAAGAAAAAAAAAAAGCTAGCAAGTCAGTTCCGGCGAGATCGTGTACGAGCACTCTCACCTGAAGATGGCGGCCAGTTGGACCGCGGAAATACTGTGTCACGAAGACGTTATGGTCCGGCTACACACTCGAGAAGAATATTATCAGTTATTACGCCGGGAAAGCATTATCCTTAATTTATGAGCATCAGTGTAGATAAAGATCCAGCTCAGGATCAGGTTCATATATAGTCGAATACTTTTGAATGATCACTAGTGGTTTCACCCTGCAGACCAGAGCGAAACCTGTGGTCGCAGTTGGCTCCAAACTGGTGCGACGGCGCTCAGTGACGTTTGTGGCTCGCGATGTCCTCAGGCCGGCGTCGTCTCATCCGCCGGGTGCGGAAAACCTCGTCCTGCTGCTCACAGAACGCGAGACGTGTGTGAAGCAACGCCCCGGGCGCTCTGTGTATAACAGCATCACACGCGGGAACCCCCTTAGAAAGTTACGTGCCTGTTTCGGAGTGACACTGCCGACGTTCGACAGATATTGCACTTCATTCTCAATGTTGACAAGTGTAATGTGCTGCGAATACATAGAAAAAATATCCCTTATCATTTAGCTACAAAATAGCAGGTCACCAACTGGAAGCAGTTAATTCCATAAATTATCTGGAAGCACGCATTAGGAGTGATTTAAAATGGAATGATCATGTAAAGTTGATCGTCGGTAAAGCAGATGCCACACTGAGATTCTTCGGAAGAATCCTAAGGAAATGCAATCCGAAAACAAAGGAAGTAGGTTACAGTACGCTTGTTCGCCCACTGCTTGAATACTGCAAGGCAGTGTGGGATCCGTACCAGATAGGGTTGATAGAAGAGATAGAGAAGTTCCAACGGAGAGCAGCGCGCTTCGTTGCAGGATCATTTAGTAATCGCGAAAGCGTTACGGAGATGATGGTTAAACTCCAGTGGAAGACTATGCAGGAGATCAGTTGTAAAATTTTGGAACATGTATTATGTTAGAGTATAATGACTTTTCTGGAGACTAGAAATCTACTCTGTAGGAATCAGCATGGGTTTCGAAAGAGATGGTCGTGTGAAACCCAGCTCGCGCTATTCGCCCACGAGACTCAGAGAGCCATAGACACGGGTTCCCTGATAGATGCCGTGTTTCTTGACTTCCGCAAGGCGTTCGATATAGTTCCCCACAGTCGTTTAAAGATCAAAGTGAGAGCATATGGACGATCAGACAAATTGTGAGATTGCATTGCAGAGTTCATAGACAACAGAACGCATAATGTCATTGTCACTGCAGAGAAGTCTTCCGAAGTAAGTGATTTCAGGTGTGCCGCAGGGCAGTGTCGTAGGACCGTTGCTACTCACAATATACATAACTGACCTTGTGGATAACATTGGAAGTTCACTGAGGCTTTTTGCGGATGATGCTGTGGTATTTCGAGAGGCTGTAACAATGGAAAACTGTACTGAAATGCAGGAGGATCTGCAACGAATTTACGCATGGAGCAGGGAATGGCAATTGAATCTGAATGTAGACAAGTGTAATGTGCTGCGAATACACAGAAAGAAAGATCCCTTATCATTTAGTTTCAATACAGCAGGTCAGCAATTGGAAGCAGTTAATTCCATAAATTATCTGCGAGTAGGCATTAGGAGTGATTTGCAATGGAATGATCATATAAAGTTGATCGTCGGTAAAGCAGGCGCCAGACTGAGATTCATTGGAAGAATCCTAAGGAAATGCATTTAGTAATCGCGAAAGCGTTTCGGAGATGATAGACAAACTCCAGTGGAAGACTGTACAGGAGAGACGCTCAATAGCTCGGCACGGTCCTTTGTTGAAGTTTCGAGAACATACCTTCAGCGTAGAGTCAAACAGTATATTGCTCCCTCCTACGTATATCTCGAGAAGAGACCATGAGGATAAAATCAGAGAGATTAGAGCCCACACAGAAGCATACCGACAATCCTTCTTTCCACGAACAATACGACACTGGAATAGAAGGGAGAACCGATAGAGGTACTCAAGGTACGCTCCGCCACACACCGTCAGGTGGCTTGCGGAGTATGGATGTGGATGTAGATGTAGAAGTAGAAATTCCTACTTTGGCGTAACGACAAGCGCCTGCACGACGATGAAGAACGGAAGAGCAGCGGGCTGTGAGACGACGTCAGCCAATAAGTACACTGAGTAGGGCGACCCAACAGGGGCCGGTACACGAAGAGAATACAAGCGTCGTGCCAACTGGCTCTCATACTAACTGCACAGCAGTGGCTTGTCAACTGAATTGTTTTGCTTGAATTGGAATTATACAGGGTGTTACAAAAAGAGACGGCCAAACTTTCAGGAAACATTCCTCACACACAAATAAAGAAAAGATGTTGTGTGGACATGTGGCCGGAAACACTTACTTTCCATATTAGAGCTCATTTTAGTTTCGTCAGTATGTACTGTACTTCCTCTTTTCACCGCCAGTTGACCCAATTGAAGGAAGGTAATGTTGACTTCGGTGCTTGTGTTGACATGCGACTCATTGCTCTACAGTACTAGCATCGAGCACATCAGTACGTAGCGTCAACAAGTTAGTGTTCATCACGAACGTGGTTTTGCAGTCAGTGCAATGTTTACAAATGCGGAGTTGGCAGATGCCCGTTTGATGTATGGATTAGCGCGGGGCAATAGCCGTGGCGCGGTACGTTTGTATCGAGACAGATTTCCAGAACGAAGGTGTCCCGACAGGAAGACGTCCGAAGCAATTGATCGGCGTCTTAGGGAGCACGGAACATTCCAGCCTATGACTCGCGACTGGGGAAGACCTAGAACGACGAGGACACCTAAAATGGACGAGGCAATTCTTCGTGCAGTTGACGATAACCCTAATGTCAGCGTCAGAGAAGTTGCTGCTGTACAAGGTAACGTTGACCACGTCACTGTATGGAGAGTGGTACGGGTGAACCAGTTTTTTCCGTACCATGTTCAGCGTGTGCAGGCACTATCAGCAGCTGATTGGCCTCCACGGGTACACTTCTGAGAATAGTTCATCCAACAATGTGTCAATCCTCATTTCAGTGCAAATGTTTTCTTTACGGATGATGTTTCATTCCAACGTGATCAAATTGCAAATTTTCACAATCAACATGTGTGGGCTGGCGAGAATCCGCACGCAATTGTGCAATCACGTCATCAACACAGATTTTCTGTGAACGTTTGGGCAGGCATTGTTGGTGATGTCTCGATTGGGCCCCATGTTCTTCCACCTACGCTCAATTGAGCACGTTATCATGATTTCATACAGGATACTCTACCTGTGTAGCTAGAACATGTGCCTTTACAAGTACGACACAACATTAGGTTCGTGCACGATGGAGCTCATGCACATTTCAGTCGAAGTGTTCGTACGCTTCTCAACAACAGATTCGGTGACCGACAGATTGTTAGAGGCGGACCAATTCCGTGGCTTCCACGCTCTCCTGATGTCAACCCTCTTGACTTTCATTTATGGGGGCATTTGAAAGCTCTTGTCTACGCAACCCCGGTACCAAATGTAGAGACTCTTCGTGCTCGTATTGTGGACGGCTGTGATGCAATACGCCATACTCCAGGGCTGCATCAGCGCATCAGGGATTCCGTGCGACGGAGGGTGGATGCATGTATCCTCGCTAACGGAGGACATTTTGAACATTTCCTGTAACAAAGCGTTTGAAGTTACACTGGTACGTTCTGTTGCTGTGTGTTTCCATTCCATGATTAATGTGATTTGAAGAGAAGTAATTAAATGAGCTCTAACATGGAAAGTAAGCGTTTCCGGACACATGTCCACATAACATATTTTCTTTCTTTGTGTGTGAGGAATGTTTCCTGAAAGTTTGGCCGTACCTTTTTGTAAGACCCTGTATATACCGTGTAAGGTGGCTGTAATTTCGCACCTTAAAAGCACGCATATACATACTTTGCCGTGATGTACAACCAGAATTGGGTATCATTTGATAGGTTGCACATCAAATATTCGAATAGTTAAAGAAGACTGACATTGTCATGTACACGTTGTACATAGTTGTTAACCCTTATTGGATGAAAGGTCACGGAGTGTCTTTATTATCAAAACGGAGAACTGAATGAATTCCTATACTGATAGAGGTTGGAACGGCAGTGGAAATGGAACGGCAGGGGTTCGAGTTCCGGTCGGGGCACACATTTTCATCTGTGCCCGTTGACTTATGTCAACGCCTGTAAATAGATAAGGTTGTTCATTTCATTGTAAACTATCTACTACGTCATTTACATATATTGTCGCACCTCGTAAGGTACGCATCCTGTCGCACACTGGTACGATTCTCTTGAAATGCATACATGACCTATACAGGGTGTTACAAAAAGGTACGGCCAAACTTTCTGGAAACATTCCTCACACACAAAGAAAGAAAATATGTTATGTGGACATGTGTCCGGAAACGCTTACTTTCCATGTTAGAGCTCATTTTATTATTTCTCTTCAAATCACACTAATCATGGAATGGAAACACACAGCAACAGAACGTACCAGTGTAACTTCAAACGCTTTGTTACAGGAAATGTTCAAAATGTCCTCCGTTAGCGAGGATACATGCATCCACCCTCCGTCGCACGGAATCCCTGATGCGCTGATGCAGCACTGGAGAATGGCGTATTGTATCACAGCCGTCCACAATACGAGCACTAAGAGTCTCTACATTTGGTACCGGGGTTGCGTAGACGAGAGCTTTCAAATGCCCCCATAAATGAAAGCCAAGAGGGTTGAGATCAGGAGAGCGTGGAGGCCACGGAATTGGCCCGCCTCTACCAATCCATCGGTCACCGAATCTGTTGTTGAGAAGCGTACGAACACTTCGACTGAAATGTGCAGGAGCTCCATCGTGCATGAACCACATTTTGTATCGTACTTGTAAAGGCACATGTTCTAGCAGCACAGGTAGAGTATCCGGTATGAAATCATGATAACGTGCTCCATTGAGCGTAGGTGGAGGAACATGGGGCCCAATCAAGACATCACCAACAATGCCTGCCGAAACGTTCACAGAAAATCTGTGTTGATGACGTGATTGCACAACTGCGTGCGGATTCTCGTCAGCCCGTACACGTTGATTGTGAAAAGTTACAATTTGATTACGTTGGAATGAAGCCTCATCCGTAACTAAAATGAGCTCTAACGTTGAAAGTAAGCGTTTCCGGACACATGTCCACATAACATATTTTCTTTCTTTGTGTGTGAGGACTGTTTCCTGAAAGTTTGGCCGTACATTTTTGTAACACCCTGTATTAGACGAGTGGGCATTATGCTACACAGGTAAAAAAGGTCGAGCAGCTTCATACAATTTTCCAGTGACGTTCATTAAAGGACGTCAACAGGAAGAACAATAACTCAGAAACGAGTGTCCCAGCGGCAACTACACTCGGCTCACAATTCAATGCGAACTGCCCGAAACTGATTCCCGATTGCAGAGAGCGCTACGCACCGGAGTAACAAATCCCCCCAGGCAGCTTTCAGCGGGTCCGCTCCACTTAAAACCTGTCGACTCCATTCCGCCGACCAGTAAATTGAATAATCGAGTTGGTATCGCTCCGGTGCATTAATACGCACATTTATCGAATTTTCTCGCTACAAGCGCGCCCCATTCCTCCCACACACAGACCTGGGCTAAAAGCCTCCCCAAATTGAATCTCTAAATGGAACATTGTTAATAGCGTGTTAGCGACGGCAAACGCCATATTTGCTAGACGCTAACGTCATCCGTTTGCCTCGGCAGAGACCTCTCTAGCAAATACAGCGCGTTCTACTATCAACATTAGTGACGAACTTATGATTCCGTGCTTCAGTCTGTAAAAGTGGAACCCTTGTAGGACTGGTTTTTTCTCAGTCTTTCTAGCTACATCTACATGATTACTCTGCAATTCACATTTAAGTGCTTGGCAGTGGGTTCATCGAACCACAATCATACTATCTCTCTACCATTCCACTCCCGAACAACTCGCGGGAAAAACGAACACCTAAACCTTTCTGTTCGATCTCTGATTTCTCTTATTTTATTTTGATGATCATTCCTACCTATGTAGGTTGGGCTCAACAAAATATTTTCGCATTCGGAAGAGAAAGTTAGTGACTGAAACTTCGTAAATAGATCTCACCGCGACGAAAAACGTCTTTGCTTTAATGACTTCCATCCCAACTCGCGTATCATATCTGCCACACTCTCTCCCCTATTACGTGATAATACAAAACGAGCTGCCCTTTTTGGCACCCTTTCGATGTCCTCCGTCAATCCCACCTGGTAAGAATCCCACACCGCGCAGCAATATTCCAACAGAGGACGAACAAGTGTAGTGTAAGCTGTCTCTTTAGTGGACTTGTTGCATCTTCTAAGTGTCCTGCCAATGAAACGCAACCTTTGGCTCGCCTTCCCCACAATATTATCAATGTGGTCTTTCCAACTGAAGTTGTCGTAATTTTAACACCCAGGTACTTAGTTGAATTGACAGCCTTGACAATTGTACTATTTATTGAGTAATCGAATTCCAACGGATTTCTTTTGGAACTCATGTGGATCACCTCACACTTTTCGTTATTTAGCGTCAACTGCGACCTGCCACACCATACATCAATCATTTCTAAATCACTTTGCCACTGATAATGGTCTTCGGATGACCTTACTAGACGGCAAATTACAGCATCATCTGCGAACAACCTAAGACAACTGCTCAGATTGTCACCCAGTTCATTTATATAGATCAGGAACAGCAGAGGTGCCAAAACACTTCCCTGGGAAACACCTGATATCACTACAGTTTTACTCGATGATTTGCCGTCTATTACTACGATCTGCGACCTTCCTGACAGGAAATCACGGATCCAGTCGCAAAAGTGATACGATACCCTATAGATACCTTGATTAGAAGTCGCTTGTGAGGAACGGTGTCAAAAGCTGTCTGTCTCTCTGACTGTCAAAAACTCTTTTTTTCACAGTAGCTAACACACGTATCAAGTTAAAATTTATCCCACATATTAATGTTTATGGACCAGTGGCGATATAAAAAAATTTAAGCTCCTAGGTCAATACACCCACCATGAAAAACGGAGCTTGCTGTCGGTGGGATGACTTGCATGCCTCAGCGATACAGAAACCAGACGACAACAAGAGTCAAGGGGCGTGTAAGGAAAGCAGTCGTTGAGAAGGGAGTGAGACAGGCTTTTAGTCTATCGTCGATGTCATTCAATCTGTACATTGAACAAGCAATAAAGGAAACCGAAGAAAAATTTTCAGTAGTAGTTAGACTTCAGGGATAACAAAAAACTGTAAGGTTTGCCGATGACATCGTAAGTCTGTCAGAGACAGCAAACGACTTTGAAGGGTATTTGAACGGAATGAATAGAGTTTTGAAAGGAGGATACAAGATGATCAACAAAAGCAAAACCAGTATAGTGGAACGTAGTCGAATTAACTGTAGGCCTCTATCTCTGACAACGATAGGTTGTAGAATTTTAGAACATGATTTTTGCTCGCGTATCATGTCATTTCTGGAAACCCAGAATGTATTCTGTAGGAATCAACATGGATTCCGGAAACAGCGATCGTGTGAGACCCAACTCGCTTTATTTGTTCATGAGACCCAGAAAATATTAGATACAGGCTCCCAGGTAGATGCTATTTTCCTTGGCTTCCGGAAGGCGTTCGATACAGTTCCGCACTGTCGCCTGATAAACAAAGTAAGAGCCTACGGAATATCAGACCAGCTGTGTGGCTGGATTGAAGAGTTTTTAGCAAACAGAACACAGCATGTTGTTATCAATGGAGAGACGTCTACAGACTTTAAAGTAACCTCTGGCGTGCCACAGGGGAATGTTATGGAACCATTGCTTTTCACATTATATATAAATGACCTAGTAGATAGTGTCGGAAGTTCCATGCGGCTTTTCGCGGATGATGCTGTAGTATACAGAGAAGTTCCAGCGTTAGAAAATTGCAGCGAAATGCAGGAATATCTACAGCGGATAGGCACTTGGTGCAGGGAATGGCAACTGACCCTTAACATAGACAAATGTAATGTATTGCGAATACACAGAAAGATGGATCCTTTATTGTACGATTATATGATAGCGGAACAAACACTGGTAGCAGTTACTTCTGTAAAATATCTGGGAGTATGCGAGCGGAACGATTTGAAGTGGAATGATCATATAAAATTAATTGTTGGTAAGGCGGGTACCAGGTTGAGATTCATTGGAAGAGTCTTAGAAAATGTAGTCCATTAACAAACGAGGAGGCTTACAAAACTCTCGTTCGACCTATACTTGAGTATTGCTCATCAGTGTGGGATCCGTACCAGATCGGGTTGACGGAGGAGATAGAGAAGATCCAAAGAAGAGCGGCGCGTTTCGTCACAGGGTTATTTGGTAACCGTGATAGCGTTACGGAGATGTTTAGCAAACTCAAGTGGCAGACTGTGCATGAGAGGCGCTGTGCATCGCCGTGTAGCTTGCTTTCCAGCTTTTGAGAGGCAGTCGTTCTTACCGCGAACAATACGCGACTGGAACAGGAAAGGGAGGTAATGACAGTGGCACGTAAAGTGCCATCGTTCACACACCGTTGGGTGGCTTGCGTAGTATAAATGTAGATGTAGATGTAAATCAGGTGATGCTGAGGCAATAAGAGTAGGAAACGAGGCACTTACAGTATTAGATAAGTTTTACTATTTGGGAAGCAATATAACTGATGATCGCAGAAGCAGAGAAGATATAAAATGTAGACTTTCAATGGGAAGAAAGGAATTTCCGAAAACGAGAAAAATGTTAACATGGAATATAGATTTAGTTGTTTTCTGAAGGCATTTGACGGGAGTGTAGCCATGTATGGACGGTAAATAGTTTAGACAAGAAGATAATAGAAGCTTTTGAAATACGGTGCTACAGAATAATTCCGAAAATTAGATGGGTAGATCACGTGATTCATGAGGTGGTGTTGAATACAATTGGGGAGACTAGAAATTTGTGGCACAACTTGACTAGAAAAAGGGATCAATTGGTAGGACATGTTCTGAGGCATCAAGGGATCACCAATTTAGTATTGGAGGGCAGCGTGGAGGGTAAAAATCGTAGAGGGAGACCAAGAAATGAATACACTAAGCAGATTCAGAAGGACGTAGGGTGCAGTAGTTACTCGGAGATGAAGAAGCTTGCACAGGAAGAGTAGTATGGAGAGCTGCATCAAACCAGTCACTGGACTGAAGACCACAACAGTGTCCTTGAAAAGTTGCGGCATACTTTGAAATGTTTTAGAGGCAGCTTTCAGGAGCAAATCAAGGATATGATACCGTGTCCAGAAACATCAGCCAATAGACCTATATCTCTAACGTCGATCGGTTATAGAATTTTGGAACACGTATTATGTTCGAGTACAATGATTTTTCTGGAGACTAGAAATCTACTCTGTAGGAATCAGCATGGGTTTCGAAAAAGACGATGTGTAAAACCCAGCTCGCGTTATTCGTCCACGAGACTCAGAGGGCCATAGACACGGGTTCACAGGTAGATGTCGTGTTTCTTGACTTCCGCAAAGCGTTTGATACAGTTCCCTACAGTCCTTTAATGATCAAAGTAAGAGAGTATGGACTATCAGACCAATTGTGTGATTGGATTGAAGAGATCCTAGACAACAGAACGCCGCATGTCATTCTCAATGGAGAGAAGTCTTCCGCAATAAGAGTGATTTCAGGTGTGCCGCAGGGGAGTGTCGTAGGACCGTTGCTATTCACAATATACATAAATGACCTTGTGAATGACATGGGAAGTTCACTGAGGCTTTTTGCGGATGATGCTGTGGTATATCGAGAGGTTGTAACAATGGAAAATTGTACTGAAATGCAGGAGGATCTGCAGCGAATTGACGCATGGTGCACGGAATGGCAATTGAATCTCAATGTAGCGAAGTGTAATGTGATGCGAATACATAGAAAGAAAGATCCCATATAATTTTGCTACAGTGTAGCAGGTCAGCAACTGGAAGCAGTTAATTCCGTAAATTATCTGGGAGTACGCATTAGGAGTGATTTAAAATGGAATGATCATATAAAGTTGATCGTTGGTAAAGCAGATGCCAGATTGACATTCATTGGAAGAATCCTAAGGAAATGCAATGCGAAAACAAAGGAAGTAGGTTGCAGTACGCTTGATCGCCCATTGCTTGAATACTGCTCAGCAGTGTGGGATCCGTACCAGATAGGGTTGACAGAAGAGTAGAGAAAATCCAACTGAGAGCAGCGCGCTTCGTTACAGGATCATTTAGTAATCGCGAAAGCGTTACGGAGATGATAGATAAACTCCAGTGGAAGACTCTGCAGGATGGACGCTCAATAGCACGGTATGGGCTTTTGTTGAAGTTTCGAGAACATACATTCACCGAGGAGTCAAGCAGTATATTGCTCCCTCCTGTGTATATCCCGCGAAGAGACCATGAGGATAAAAGAGAGATTTGAGCCCACACCGAAGCATACCGACAATCTTTATTTCCACGAACAATATGAGACTGGAATAGAATGGAGAACCGATAGAGGCACTAAGGGTACCTTCCGCCACACACCGTCAGGTGGCTTGCGGAGTATGGTTGTAGATGTAGATGATGCTACAGAGTGTGAAAAGCGCTGGTAGCTACCACCGGGCGACTCCTTCAAGAGAAAACATTACTTTATACGCTGAGGGAGCGTGGGTGGAACATCTCGTAATGTTGTTTGTTGATCAGTGAAGGGGACAGAGTGTGGTAGTTGCCAGGAGAGAAGACGGAGCTGGCTGTTGCCTGATGGAAAAGCCTCGTCTCCCATGGATGCGATGCCGTGTTGCCTCGGTGGATAAAGGTTTTGGAGACAGACTGCCATCTGCAGTTTATTTTTCTCCTGAACACCGGAAAACACTTTAGATTCTCTTGGGTGCTGGAGGAGAGTAAACTCTAGATGGGAACCCGTGTCAGAAACCATCACCCATCACAGGATACAAAGCCTTTGTACGCAGCAGCCAGCTTGATCTCCTCCACTGGCGCGCGGTTACTGACTAACGAACATCATTGCGGGGCATCCCACCTACTGTCCGCCGACGTGCAAAGTCACGGTAGCCGGCGATGTGGTAGCTGTGTGGGCGGAATGCGCCAGCGCGTATAGCTTCGACGCTCTGTAGCGTTGCTGGATGATGTTTCGGGACACGGGGTCCCATCCCCGGTTTGCTCAAGACACCACCTCCAATCCATCGAACAAGAAAACATTTTAAAAGCATATAATAATGTCGTGTGAATAGGGGCTCCCGTCTGCTGCAAGTCTTGACGCCACTTCGGCGACTTGCGCGTCGATGGGGATGAAATGATGATGATTATGGCAGCACAACACCCAGTCCCTGAGCGGAGAAAATCTCCGACCCAGCCGGAAATAGAACCCCGGCGCTTAGGATTAACATTCTGTCACGCTGACCACTCAGCTGCCGGGGGCGGACATTTTAAAAGCAGAGATACAGATATTTGGGGCCGAAACAGTGATGCTTTTATCAAAGGTCTACAGCTTGATTCACGAAGATATCCAAATATTTTAGTGTGTTATTCTACACTCATGCTCATAAATTAAGGATAGCTGCAGAATGTGGTGCCACACAACGTGGCACTACACAAAACTGGCGGTAATAGCATAGGCACATTGGGAACACACACGACACAGATCTGTAAGATAACATTATTGATGATAAGTTAAGAAAACCGTCCTGAAGCACGTGTGCTACATAACGCCTCTGTTCCCGCCCATGTAACCCGAGATAAATATGGTATATGATCACCATGCCCACGTACACAGGCCGCACAATGGGTTGGCATTCTCTGGATCAGGTGGCCGAGCAGCTCCTGGGTATAGCTCCCCATTCTTGCACCAGTGCCTGTCGGAGCTCCTGAAGTGTCCTAGGGGTTTGAAGACGTGCAGCGATACGTCGACCGAGAGCATCCCAGACGTGCTCGATGGGGTTTAGGTCTGGAGAGCAGGCAGGCCACTCCATTCGCCTGATATCTTCTGTTCCAAGGTACTCTTCCATGTTGGCAGCTCGGTGGGGCCGTGTGTTATCCTCCATCAGGAGGAAGGTGGGACCTGCTCCACCCCTAATATGGCGGACATACTGGTGCAAAATGACGTCCCGATACACGTGAGCTGTTACAGTTCCTCTGTCAATGACATGCAGGGGTGTACGTGCACCAAACCCAGCACACACCATCAAACCACGACCTCATTACAGGTCTCCTTCAAGGAAGTTGGTATCTGGTTCCTGCTTCACGTCAGATGAAAACCCGGCGAGAATCACTGTTCAGATTATACCTGGACTCGTCCGTTAACATAACCTGGGACCACTGTTCCAATGACCATGTACTGTGTTCTTGACACCAGGCTTTACTGGCTCTCCTGTGACCAGGGGGCAGTGGAATGCACCTTGCAGGTCTCCGGGCGAATAAACCATGTCTGTTACGTCGTCTGTAGACTGTGTGTCTGGAGACAACTGTTCCAGTGGCTGCGGTAAGGTCCCGAACGAGGCTACCTGCAGTACTCCGTGGCCGTCTGCGGGCGCTGATGGTGAGATATCGGTCTTCTTGTGGTGTTGTACACTGTGGACGTCCCGTACTGTAGCGGCTCTACACGTTTCCTGTCTGCTGGAACCGTTGCCATAATCTTGAGATAACACTTTGTGGCACACGGAGGGCCCGTGCTGCGACCTGCTGTGTTTGACCAACCTCCAGTCGCCCTAGTACTCTGCCCCTCATAGTGTCATCAATATGTGTTCTTTGAGCCAATTTCGACACGCAGTCGCCATTAGCACGTCTGAAAATGTCTGCGCACTTACTCACTGCACCGTACTCTGACATGCACCAACACACCTCTGCGTATGTGGACTGCTGCGAGCGCCATCGTGTGACGACCGCAGGTCAAATGCACCGCATAGTCATACCCCGAGGTGATTTACACCCGGAAACCGCCCAGCAGAGCGTTGTTTCACCATGTATCAGCATTATCCTTAATTTATGAAAAAAGTTCATATAATCATAGGTCCGCAAATTTTTAAGTTACGGCTAATAAAAGATTGTGCCAGAAATTTAGAAACTGCGCTAATATGAATCCATTGCAAAAGTGAACCAGGTTAAAAGTAAATCACAATTTGCATTTATTTTGTTGTTACTGGTGTGATGAATCTAATGAAACATGTCCCAGGCGTGTATCTGCAGTAATTTTCCAGAACATCCAGAGAAGCAAATATTATTATACAAGTAAATTTGTTTACTTTCCATTAAGAATGTAGACGCGTTTATATCATTGTTGACAATCGTTAGTGAGTTGTTTCAGTCGTTTCCTAACCTTCAAACGGCTAGTTTTCTGTATTGTTCAGTGAAAGAACATAATAACGACAGTGTATTTCAGTGAAACTACGTAGTAACTGTTGTAGTTTGTAGATTATTTATGAAATAGGGATGCCTTTCAGATTTACGACACAGGAATACGCCGATATCGTGTTTCTTCATGGCAAATGTGATGATAATGCTACGGCTGTAGGTGACGAATATCGCGTACGTTATCCAAGAAAGCCAATACAGGTGAGGCATTACTTACTCGCATTATGAATGGAATCGACGAAATTAAGAATAACCCTGTGAAACTGAAACGAACAACAAATGGTTCAAATGGCTCTGAGCACTATGGGACTTAACATCTGAGGTCATCAGTCTCCTAGAATTTAGAACTACTTAAACCTAACTAACCTCAAGACATCACACACATCCATGCCCGAGGCAGGATTCGAACCTGCGACTGTAGCGGTCGCGCTGTTCCAGACTGAAGCGCCTAGAACCGCTCGGCCACAGTGGCCGGCGAAATGAACAACAAAATCTGTTCATACACTTGCAGCTAAATGCGTTTAAATCGGCGGAGACATGTTTGAACATTTATTGTGAAATTGTAGTACACTGAAAAACTTTCTTTACACTGAGATTTGTTTTGTCCGGTTTCACGCATGGATTCACGTGGCCTACGGTATTAATAAGAGCGTATTAACTGGCACATTCATGCAGTTTCAGTTAACGTTTAACAATCATTTTTCAAAAAATGGTTCAAGTGGCTCTGAGCACTATGGGACTTAACTGCTGTGGTCATCAGTCCCTTAGAACTTAGAACTACTTAAACCTAACTAACCTAAGGACATCACACACACCCATGCCCGAGGCAGGATTCGAACCTGCGACCGTAGCAGTCCCACGGTTCCGGACTGCAGCGCCAGAACCGCATGGCTACCGCGGCCGGCACCATTATTTTTCCAAAACTAAATTCTCTGCAGCTTCTGTTGAAAACTTTGGGCAGTCGTCTGGAATTAAAAAAAACAAATTGGGCCAAGTAGTTAATAAATTAAGAATTTTACGAAATTACTTCTTTGCTTCTCCGGATGTACTGGAAAACTACTGCAGATACACGTTTGGGACATTTTTTATTAGATTCACGAGATCAATAAGAACAAAATAAATGGAAATTGTGCTTTACTTTTGAGCCGTGGCGCGGCTGGCGCCAGTGTTCTCGCACTTATTATGGCATCGCTGCCATCGATTATAGGGTCAGCAGCTTTGCCTTCCATGATTCAGGCCGGTGGACAGGTGGTTAACGGGGAGAGAAAAGAGACAGCGGTGTGGATATTCGCAGGGTCGGAGGTGGCTTGTTGAGGTTTACCGTGAGGACTGTGGTACGACGCCTGTACGCTATGGACAGGGTCAGCGAGAGATGCCGGCTGTGACTTGATGGAACCTCGGGTTTGATATCGCGGTGGTGCACTGTTGTGTTTTGGGGCTTTCCTGCTGCGAGGGCGTGTATGAGTTCTTGTTAGTGGGCACTGAAACTGAGATGTGTCTATGGCGTGACGGAGGAAATGGTTGATGCTCGCCTCTGTTGCATGTGAAAACTCTTCGTCTGCCTTGTGTCTGTGCAGGAAATTATGTGAAGTAAATAGCTGATACCACGGCGACGTTTTGCTCTCACGTGTTGTTGAATATACAGGGTGATTCAAAAAGAATGCCACAACTTTAAAAATGTGTATTTAATGAAAGAAACATAATATAACCTTCTGTTATACATCATTACAAAGAGTATTTAAAAAGGTTTTTTTTTTCACTCAAAAGTTCAGAGATGTTCAATATGGCCCCCTCCAGACACTCGAGCAACATCAACCCAATACTCCAACTCGTTCCACACTCTCTGTAGCATGTCAGGGGTAACAGTTTGGATAGCTCCTGTTATTTCTCGTTGCAAATCATCAATGGTGGCTGGGAGAGGTAGCCGAAACACCATATCCTTAACATACCCCCATAAGAAAAAATCGCAGGGGTTAAGATCAGGGCTTCTTGGAGACCAGTACTCTGTCACGGGCTGCCTGGCGGCCGATCCATCGCCTCGGGTAGTTGCCGTTCAGGTAGTTATGAACAGATAAGTGCCAATGTGGTGGCGCTCCATCCTGCTGAAATATGAATTGTTGTGCTTCTTGTTCGAGCTGAGGGAACAGCCAATTCTCTAACATCTCCAGATACTGTAGTCCAGTTACAGTAACACCTTCGAAGAAAAAGGGACCAAAAACTTTATTGGCTGAAATGGCACAGAAAACGTTCACCTTAGGCGAGTCACGTCCTTACTGAGTTGTTTCCCGCGGATTCTCAGTGCCCAATATACAGACATTGTGACAGTTGACTTTCCCGTTAGTGTGGAAAGTTGCTTCGTCACTAAACACAATCTTTGAAACAAAAGATTCATCTGTTTCCATTTGAGCAAGGATAAAATCACAGAAATCGATTCTTTTAATCTTATCAGCTGCAGACAGTGCTTGAACCAATTTCAGACGATAAGGTTTCATAACTAACCTTTTTCGTAGGACTCTCCATACAGTTGATTGTGTAATTTGCAGCTCTCTGCTAGCTCTGCGAGTCAATTTTCCTGGGCTGCGAACAAATGCTTGCTGGATGCGTGCTACATTTTCATCACTCGTTCTCGGCCGTCGAGAACTTTTCCCTTTGCACAATCACCCATACTCTGTAAACTGTTTATACCAACGTTTAATACACCACCTATCAGGAGGTTTAACACCATACTTCGTTCGAAATGCACGCTGAACAACTGTCGTCGATTCACTTCTGCCGTTCTCAATAACACAAAAAGCTTTCTGTTGAGCGGTCACCATCTTAGCATCAACTGACGCTGACGCCTAGTCAACAGAACCTCAAGTGAACAAATGTACAACTAAATGAAACTTTATAGCTCCCTTAATTCGCCGACAGATAGTGCTTAGCTCTGCCTTTTGTCGTTGCAGAGTTTTAAATTCCTAAAGTTGTGGTATTCTTTTTGAATCACCCTGTATTTCGCAATTACTGAGTGATGAAGATATCCCACGTGTAAAGCAAATGAAGCCATTTGTGCCATACTAAGGTACTGTCTTATTCTGCTTAGATCTGTGTCAGTTACATGTGCATTCATATGCCCTTCTTTAGTTGCAGAAGTTATAGAGGTGTGCAAAAAGAGAGCTATGTGGGAAGGTATGTAAAGTTGAAACCCTTCCAATAAGTGAGTACACTCGAACTCTGTATTACTAAAGGTGCCTTTCGATAGCAGCACCTACCTTGGTTAATAAGTGTTAATCGGAGATTGTCATGGTACTGTAAGTAATTATTATACACAAAATTGTTTATTCTGATTAGACGAAATTGGAGATGTAAGGTCGGTTGTGTGCCGCTGTAAATTACTATTGTCTCCTCTTTGTGGCAGCCTAGCATTGGCAGTGGCTTCAATCATTATTCCTGTCATATTTCGAGTTTTGTATTCGCGGGTTTGCTTAAGCTGACACTGTTTAGTTGTAAGACCTGTAAACAGGCAAGGCAAACTGAGTATTCTATGAGCTCAAGACGATATTCTATTACATGGTATCTTAGTTTGTTATAAGTTAAAAGTATTTTACGTGTTATCAATATTCTGCTCTTCGCTTTGTCTAAGGAAGAGCTAGTTCTGTGAAGTAGTCGTTTATATTTTATTAGTGTGTTACGCGTTGTGCCTTTTCGTGTTAATTGTTTTTTAAGAAGCTACAAATGACTCTGTGTATGTTGCAGGTAGCTAAAACTGACGTGTTCACGGGGGTCGCGTCCTCGTCTGTGTTTGATTATTTATCTTGTTATATTTAATGTCATCCCCCCATGAACCATGGACCTCGCCGTTGGTGGGGAGGCTTGCGTGCCTCAGCGATGCAGGTAGCCGTACCGTAGGTGCAACCACAACGGAGGGGTATCTGTTGAGAGGCCAGACAAACGTGTGGTTCCTGGAGAGGGGCAGCAGCCTCTTCAGTAGTTGCAGGGGCAACAGTCTGGATGATTGACTGATCTGGCCTTGTAACAATAACCAAAACGGCCTTGCTGTGCTGGTACTGCGAACGGCTTAAAGCAAGAGGAAACTACGGCTGTAATTTTTCCCGAGGGCATGCAGCTTTACTGTATGATTAAATGATGATGGCGTCCTCTTGGGTACAATATTCCGCAGGTAAAATAGTCCCCCATTCGGATCTCCGGGCGGGGACTACTCAGGAGGACGTCGTTATCAGGAGAAAGAAAACTGGCGTTCTACGGATCGGAGCGTGGAATGTCAGATCCCTTAATCGGGCAGGTAGGTTAGAAAATTTAAAAAGGGAAATGGATAGGTTAAAGTTAGATATAGTGGGAATTAGTGAAGTTCGGTGGCAGGAGGAACAAGACTTCTGGTCAGGTGACTACAGGGTTATAAACACAAAATCAAATAGGGGTAATGCAGGAGTAGGTTTAATAATGAATAGGAAAATAGGAATGCGGGTAAGCTACTAAAAACAGCATAGTGAACGCATTATTGTGGCCAAGATAGAGACGAATCCCACGTCTACTACAATAGTACAAGTTCATATGCCAACTAGCTTTGCAGGTGAAGAAATTGAAGAAATGTATGATCAAATAAAAGAAATTATTCAGATAGTGAGGGGAGACGAAAATTTGATAGTCATGGGTGACTGGAATTCGAGTGTAGGAAAAGGGAGTGAAGGAAACGTAGTAGGTAAATATGGATTGGGCGAGGAAATGAAAGAGGAAGCCGCCTGGTAGAATTTTGCACAGAGCACAACTTAATCATAGCTAACACTTGGTTTCAGAATCATGAAAGGAGGTTGTATACATGGAAGAACCCTGGAGATACTAAAAGGTATCAGATAGATTATATAATGGTAAGACAGAGATTTAGGAACCAGGTTTTAAATTGTAAGACATCTCCAGGGGCAGATGTGGACTCTGACCACAATCTATTGGTTGTGACCTGTAGATTAAAACTGAAGAAACTGCAAAAAGGTGGGAATTTAAGGAGATGGGACCTGGATAAACTGAAAGGACCAGAGGTTGTACAGAGTTTCAGAGAGAGCATAAGGGAACAAGTGACAGAAATGGGGGAAAGAAATACAGTAGAAGAAGAATGGGTAGCTTTGAGGGATGAAGTAGTGAAGGCAGCAGAGGATCAAGTGGGTAAAAAGACGAGGGCTAGTAGAAATACTTGGGTAACAGTAGAAATATTGAATTTAATTGATGAAAGGAGAAAATATAAAAATGCAGTAAATGAAGCAGGCAAAAAGGAATACAAACCTCTCAAAAATGAGATCGACAGGAAGTGCAAAATCGCTAAGCAGAGATGGCTAGAGGACAAATGTAAGGGTGTAGAGGCTTATCTCACTAGGGGTAAGATAGATACTGCCTACAGGAAAATTAAAGAGACCTTTGGAGAGAAGAGAACACCGTGTATGAATATCAAGAGCTCCGATGGCAACCCAGTTCTAAGCAAAGAAGGGAAAGCAGAAAGGTGGAAGGAGTATATAGAAGGTTTATACAAGGGCGATGTCCTTGAGGACAATATTATGGAAATGGAAGAGGATGTAGATGAAGACAAAATGGGAGATACGATACTGCGTAAAGAGTTTGACAGAGCACTGAAAGACCTGAGTCGAAACAAGGCCCCCGGAGTAGACAACATTCCATTGGAAATACTGATGGCCTTGGGAGAACCAGTAATGACAAAACTCTACCAACTGGTAAGCAAGATGTATGAGACAGGCGAAATACCCTCAGAGTTCAAGAAGAATATGATAATGCCAATCCCAAAGAAAGCAAGTGCTGACAGATGTGAAAATTACCGAACTATCAGTTTAATAAGCCACAGCTGCAAAATACTAACACGAATTCTTTACAGACGAATGGAAAAACTAGTAGAAGCTGACCTCGGGGAAGATCAGTTTGGATTCCGTAGAAATGTTGGAACACGTGAGGCAATACTGACCCTACGACTTATCTTAGAAGCTAGATTAAGGAAGGGCAAACCTACGTCTCTAGCATTTGTAGTCTTAGAGAAAGCTTTTGACAATGTTGACTGGAATACTCTCTTTCAAATTCTGAAGGTGGCTGGGGTAAAATACAGGGAGCGAAAGGCTATTTACAATTTGTACAGAAACCAGATGGCAGTTATAAGAGTCGAGGGACATGAAACGGAAGCAGTGGTTGGGAAGGGAGTGATACAGGGTTGTAGCCTCTCCCCGATGTTATTCAATCTGTATATTGAGCAAGCAGTAAAGGAAACAAAATAAAAATTTGGAGTAGGTATTAAAATTCACGGAGAAGAAATAAAAACTTTGAGGTTCGCCGATGACATCGTAATTCTGTCAGAGACAGCAAAGGACTTGGAAGAGCAGTTGAACTGAACGGATAGTGTCTTAAAAGGAGGATATAAGATGAACATCAGCAAAAGCAAAACGAGGATAATGGAATGTAGTAGAATTAAGTCGGGTGATGCCGAGGGAAATAGGTTAGGAAATGAGACACTTAAAGTAATAAAGGAGTTTTGCTATTTAGGGAGCAAAATAATTGATGATGGTCGAAGTAGAGAGGATATAAAATGTAGACTGGCAATGGCAAGGAAAGCGTTTCTGAAGAAGAGAAATTTGTTAACATCGAGTATAGATTTAAGTGTCAGGAAGTCATTTCTGAAAGTATTTGTATGGAGTGTAGCCATGTATAGAAGTGAAACATGGACGATAAATAGTTTGGACAAGAAGAGAATAGAAGCTTTCGAAATGTGGTGCTACAGAAGAATGCTGAAGATTAAATGGGTAGATCACATAACTAATGAGGAAGTATTGAATAGGACTGGGGAGAAGTGAAGCTTGTGGCACAACTTGACCAGAGGAAGGGATCGGTTTGTAGGACATGTTCTGAGGCATCAAGGGATCACCAATTTAGTATTGGAGGGCAGCGTGGAGGGTAAAAATCGTAGAGGGAGACCAAGAAATGAATACACTAAGCAGATTCAGATGGATGTAGGTTGCAGTATGTAATGGGAGATGAATAAGCTTGCACAGGATAGAGTAGCATGGAGAGCTGCATCAAACCAGTCTCAGGACTGAAGACCACAACAACAACATATTTAATGGCAGTAAAATGTGTTAGCGAGGCCCGAATTGGGACGTTGTATTCTCCTCTTGTGGAAACAAATTTAAGTGATTTTATTCCTTTTTTAAGTAGCCACGGTAGTTAAAATTACAAGGGTAAATTTGGCAATGAAGAGTTTCGAGTATTTATTAGTTGCTAAGTGGGTCCTAAGTTAAGTGCAGGAACCGTACCAACCCTTAACCTCATACATTTTTACGATTGGCTTTATGTTAGCGAAGTTACTAAATTACAGGCAAAATCTTTCAATAGCCTCAGATCCGCAACTAAACATTTGCGGACGTATGTTTACATGAATTTTTTCTTTAGTTTTACTCGTAGAATAGCATATTAAAATACTCCAATATTTTCGTGAATCACCCAGTATACCTGTTAGTACAAAATCTTTTCTTTCAATTTTTTTATGTATACGGTGGTTTTATTATTACACGTGGGAAGTGTCAGTAATTTTCGTTGGCTGCCGTATCGCTGTCCACGGCAGTTCGATTCGGGTAAGATGGTAACTTTCCCGACGGTTGTAGGTCCCCATCTCAGATCGAAATTGTAACGAAAGCGGTTATAAAACTTCGTGGCAGATTAAAACTGTGTGCCGTACCGAGACTCGAACTCGGGACCTTCTCATTCTGGGTTGGGTTGGGTTGTCTGGGGGAGGAGACCAGACAGCGAGGTCATATGTATGATCGGATTAGGGAATGACGGGGAAGGAATTCGGCCGTGCCCTTTCAAAGGAACCATCCCGGCATTCGCCTGGAGCGATTTAGGGAAATCACGGAAAACCTGAATCAGGATGGCCGAACGCGGGATTGAACCGTCGTCCTCCCGAATGCGAGTCCAGTGTGCTAGCCACTGCGCCACCTCGCTCGGTTTCTCATTCTGAAAGCGCAAATAGTTCACGGCAGTAGCGGAAGTGCCCTGTACGACGTGCAGTGAGGTCGGTCCTCGGATACAGGGCGAGATGCGGGCATCGTTTTCGGAGCCGAGCGCCTCCCTCTGAACGCAGCAGCCAGACGGAGAACCCGCCGACATAGCCCGCAGGGCCGCCTAAGGATACGCAGAGGCCACGGGCTCAGCGTGTGTCGCAGTGAGGGCCAGTGGCTAGAGGGGAGTGACGTATCGACCGGTCGCTTCGGAGGCCCGCCAAGTGTCTGCTAAGCCTATTACGGAGCCCCGGGGGACTCCGAGCGCCGTCGACGCCGCGTCGTCGTCGCCGCTGCTGCGAGGAGCTGGCGAAGCGGCGCCCAAGTGTGCCGCGGTTCCACCTCCTCTTGGGGAGTCGACATCGTACCCTCCCTGCTGGTACATGGCACCTCGTAGCTTGCCGGGAGGCTTGGGGTGTCTACATTGTACCCTCGCTGCTGGCAAATGCCACCTCAGTCTCGAGGCATCTGTGTGCTGCCCTCAGTTCTGGAACATGGCACGCCGGCCGCGGTGGTCTCGCGGTTCTAGGCGCGCAGTCCGGAACCGTGCGACTGCTACGGTCGCAGGTTCGAATCCTGCCTCGGGCATGGATGTGTGTGATGTCCCCAGGTTAGTTAGGTTTAAGTAGTCCTAAGTTCTAGGGAACTGATGACCACAGCAGTTGAGTCCCATAGTGCTCAGAGCCATTTGAACCATTTTTTGGAACATGGCACCTTGAAGCCATCCCTCGTGTAGAGAAGCAACTGGAGGAGTTGAAAACATATAAGTGGCCAGGTCCATACGGAATCCCTTACTTAGCTTGATTTTATCTCTCGCCCAGCACAAAATCCCAAGTTGAAACCTCCACTTACTTAGAAAAATTAATGAATTACTGTGCTGATAAACCTCTTACGTTATTTGCTTTTCAAACAACTGAGCAGAACTGAACGTACTCAGACATTTCGCTCTTCACCTATTCTGATCAACGCTAAACTGACACACAACATTTTTAGCGCAACGCAATCTGACTTTCAATAATCTCTACAAAAGAAACTAGCATTAACCTATACCTTCCGTGAATCATTTACCTTAATAGTGTTCAAAAATTATATATATATATATATATATATATATATATATATATATATATATATCAGTTCATTACAAATTTACTCCCATGGACACACGCCCAGATCATCCGCTCTCAAAACTCCGTCATTTCTCTCCCCACATCCAGCCGGCCAGTGTGGCCGTGAGGTTCTAGGCGCTTCAGTCTGGAACCGCGTGACCGCTGCAGTGGCAGGTTCAAATCCTGCCTCGGGCATGGATGTGTGTGATGTCCTTAGTTAGGTTTAAGTACCTCTAGGGGACTGATGACCACAGATGTTAAGTCCCATAGTGCTCAGAGCCATTTGAAGCATTTTGAACCATTTCTCTCCCCAAATCCACCACTGCTGGCGCTCACCTCCAACTGCGCAATGCTACGCGCTGTTAACAGCCAACTGCTCAAACACTGCAATAGCAAATTCCAACAATGCAAACCAGCCACAGACTTCACACAGCACAGCCAGTGATTTTCATACATAGCGCTACGTGGCGTTACCAACATAAAAACCTAAACAGCCTACTTACAAAGTGACTGGAAAAAAGCGAAGGTGCCATGCGTATAATAAGGGTAAAAGAATGCACCCGCAAGACTACAGATCAGTATCCCTAAGAGCGGTTTCCTGTGGAATGCTTGAACTTTTTCCGAGTTCAAATAAAATAGCCGGCCGGAGTGGCCGAGCGGTTCTAGGCGCTACAGTCTGGAACTGCGCGACCGCTATGGTCGCAAGGTTCGAATCCTGCCTCGGGCATGGATGTGTGTGATGTCCTTAGGTTAGTTAGGTTTAAGTAGTTCTAAGTTCTAGGGGGCGCTTCTTGTGCTAATGGGGATCTGTCCACTGAACATTAAAATCCGTGAACAGGCCGACTGGTATGGGCGAAAAGGGTTAAGATAAGGGAGATACTTGGGGTTTACGCTGGGGATAAAAATGCGATTAAAAAGAGAGGGATCGAACAATGGCAGGAATAGTGGAACAACGAGGATATGGGGCGCTGAACCTATGAGCTGTTACCAGACATAGAGGAACGAGTAAAACTTACGTACTTCATGCCTACGAGAGGAATGCTGCACTTTCTTACTGGACATGGACCCTACCCGACATATCTATGTCGGTTTGGGAAGTGGACTACACCCGCGTGTGACTGTGGCAAGGCACGCCAGAACATGTGATGTATGAGTGCCACCTCTTCGATGACGTAGCCAACGGCCTATGACAACGTCTTCCGAATAACGACACGTTCCATCTACTGAGGCATGACAACACCTTGAAGAAGCTAACAGACGAAATCTCAAAAAAAGTCCTTAAGAACTTTCTAAGGGACAACCATTAATCAGTAAAATTACACCTTTCCTGTTCCACCGGGCCGGGACTTGCCCAGCCGCTTCACGGCTGGAATCCGCCTTGCTCTGGACTAGGGGGGGGGGGGGGGGTGTACAATAACCGGACGGGACCACGCACCATTTATGACACTAGATGTAAAATTAGGTTAGACATAGAAGATAGGATAAGGCTTTAGGATAGACTGCGGCGACACCAAGCTACTGGCCAGCCCAGTGGGTCAGGCCAAAATCCATCAGGTTTATAGAACACTGGCACACCTGTAACTCTGCAGGTAGCATAAGGTTCCTCGTAGATTAAGTAGAATAAGGAACCACATAGCGGTAAGAACATAACTAAGATTACCTGTAGTGTTGAATAGAGACCAGCTTTTTTTCTGTATGAAAACAGGACCCACTAATGTAGTTAGGTAGTGGGTTAATATGTATAATGTAATGAGTTGAATAAAGTTCTAGGGGACTGATGACCTCAGAAGTTAAGTCCCATAGTGCTCAGAGCCATTTCAAATAAAATAAATTTCCTCAAGGCAGAAAAGCCTCTGTTTATGAATAGGTAAGTTTCGTGAACCGTTGCATGGTATATAGGTGGCGCCACGGTCTCTAGTAGAACATCTTTGACACGGATTGTAGGTGCGAGGGCAGTGATGGAGGTGAGACTGGGAGTGTGAGGGTGTTCGCTCAGTGTGGGGCGGCCGAGCTGGAACATGGTGGCAAGGCGAGTGGTCTACTGGGGGTAGACACTCACCGGCTCTGAGAATATAGAGCACGCAAAACGCCGTGGCCACTAGGTGTGCTGTCAGCTGGGGAAGTGTGGGGAGAGCGGCAGTGGTGGGGGGTTGCTCAGGGCGCCGTAGGGGAAATGCCGAGCCCTGGAGGGGAAAGTGCCGCTCTAAACTGAAGACTACACCAGCGTTTTCGGTAAATATCTGTCCGGGCTCGTCAACGCCCAAATATGCATGGTGACCACTCAGAAAGATCTATTGTTGCCTCTTCTTTGGTTAGAGAGTAAAAAGAATTCCGCCAAAAACACAGTGATTTATTTTCGCCTCGTTTGTTAAACATTTGTAACTTCCAGAGAACGGTCATGAGCAGAGAATTTTGAGTAAAACCGTTGACATTGTCTCAGCTCACTAACACATCAGGTGGATGCAACTGCGAGATAATTCTGAAACAGTGGCTCATTTATTAAGTGACTATCTGAGGAAAAGTAACGTCAGTATCTTGTGAAAAAGCACATCCTCTGTACAAAGTAAACGAGTATTCAAAAAATGGTTCAAATGGCTCTGAGCACTATGGGACTTCACATCTGTGGTCATCAGTCCCCTAGAACTTAGATCTACTTAAACGCAACTAACCTAAGGACATCACACAACACCCAGCCTTCACGAGGCAGAGAAAATCCCTGACACCGTCGAAAATCGAACCTGGGAACCCCGGCGTTGCACGAGATGCAACCAAAGCCAACGAAAAATTCAATATTTTAGGTAAATTTTATACGCAGCAACTTATTATGTACACTTCTGGGCATTAAAATTGCTACACCACGTAGATGACGTGCTACATACGCGAAATTTAACCGACTGGAAGAAGATGCTGTGATATGCAAATGATTAACTTTTCAGAGTATTCACACAGAGTTGGCACCAGTGGCCAAACCTACAATGTGCTGACATGAGGAAAGTATCCAACAGATTTCTCATACACATACAGCAGTTAACCGGCGCTGCCTGGTGAAACGTTGTTGTGATGCCTCGTGTAAGGAGGAGAAATGTTTACCATCACGTTTCCGACTTTGATAAAGGTGAGATTGTAGCCTATCGCGATTGCGGTTTATCGTATCGCGCCATTGCTGCTCTCGTTGGTCGAGATCCAATGACTGTTAGCATAATATGGAATCGCTGGGTTCAGGAGGGTAGTACGCAACGTCGTGCTGGATCCCAACGGCCACATACCACCAGCAGTCGAGATGACACACATCTCATCCGCATAGCTGTAACGGATCGTGCAGCCACGTCTCGATCCCTGAGTCAACAGATGGGTACGTTTGCTAGACAACGACCATCTGTACGAACAGTTCGACGACGTTTGCACCAGCTTGGACTATCAGCTCGGAGACCATGGCTGCGGTTACCCTTGACGCTGCATCACAGACACGAGCGCTTGCGATGGTGTAGTCGGCGGCGAACCTGGGTGCACGAATGGCAAAACGTAATTTTTTCGGATGAATCCAGGTTCTGTTTACAGCATCATGATGGTCGCATCCTGGTTTGGCGACATCGTGGTGAATGCACTTTGGAAGCGTGTATTCGTCATCGCCATACTGGCGTATCACTCGGCGTGATGGTATGGGGTTGCCATTGCTTACACGTCTCGGTCACCTCTTGTTCGCATTGACGGCACTTTGAACAGTGGGCGTTACATTTCAGATGTGTTTCGACCCGTGGCTCAACCCTTCATTCGATCTCTGCGAAACCCTACATTTCAGCAGGATAATGCACGAGAGCATGTTGCAGGTCCTGTATGGGCCTTTCTGGATACAGAAAATGTTCGACTGCTGCCCTGGTCAGTACATTCTTCAGATCTCTCACCAATTGAAAACGTCTGGTCAATGGTGGCCGAGCAACTGGCTCGTCACAATATGCCAGTCACTACTCTTGATGAACTGTGGTATCGTGTTGAAGCTGCATGGGCAGCTGTACCTGTGCACACCATCCAAGCTCTGTTTGACTCAATGCCCAGGCGCATCAAGGCCGTTATTGCGGCAGGAGGTAGTTGTTCTGGGTACTGATTTCTCAGGATCTATGCACCCAAATTGCGTGAAAATGTAATCACATGTCAGTTATAGTATAATATATTTGTCCAATGAATACCCGTTTATCATCTGCATTTCCTGTTGGTGTAGCAATTTTAATTGCCAGTAGTGTAATATGTACTTGACGCAAGATCATAGTGACCTCTATTTTTCATTGCGAACTGTTTGGAATTTCGCATAGTGTCTTACTTCCACGTAAATATCACAGTAACTGTGTCAACTAGCGAAATTATGTGTGCATCATAATGAAGCTGACATACATAGTTACAAGTAACCCAAAAATGAATATTTTTAGCGAAGAATTTCTGTAAAATCGTTTGAAAAACACTACAGGGCGTGCGCGTCGATTCTGTCATCGGCGAAAGGGGGAAAACTGACAAGTGCCCGTCAGCCGGCTATCTTTAAACCACGATTTATGCTGTAAATCATTTAAAAATTTGATTTACATTATGGAACATTCATGGTTATAACTACATGAATGTTCTTTAAATACTGCTTGTTGATTGTATTGGGCTAAATAAAGCCAACAGTACTTTAAATATCTTCAATAGCATTTTATTTTTGTATGAAGCAAAAGTCATATACTTTTTTGTGAAGCTTTTTCAATAGTACACAAAAGGGACTGTTAGAGAACCGAACTGTACGTTCTGAAAAACTAATTTCCAGGGCTTAAACTTGCATATAAAAACTGAACTTGATAGCCAGAAAAAGAAAGGCTGCAAACCGAGATCTACGTCTTTCTTTACCACCACTCAGAACACATTTAATTTTAACTAATACTAAGTATTTTTCTGGAGAAACAGAAAGGTTCTCATCACCATTGTCCTGAAATTCTTCGTCTGAATGGTCCTCTTGTTTGCTAATAGAATTGTGATCACTATTGGAAAACCATTGTCTGCCTCATCTCCTTCTTGTTCTATATCATTGACATCATTCTCCATCCAGTGACTTAAAATTTCATGGAACTCAGGGTGCGTAAAACTGTCACATTCTCACTAAAACATTTTGTACTTAACTAACGAAAGCAAGTGCGTAGTTCACAAGATGAAGTCTAACAGACCCCATCACATGTCAGTAACACATGCGAACAACAATCAAATAAGGCGATAACGCAACTGACAGTAATAATTTGTACGATTGGTGATTAAAAGAGGGTAGATGGCGTATAAAAACGTTCCGCCATAACTGATCTACGAGAGTGAAAATTTTGTTGCTGTATGAGAGACCACAGGTACAGTGCGAGAGTGGAGTGGCGCGGCAGATGGGCACATACTCCAGAGCTGAAGCAATTGGGGAGGTACAGTTCTGGTGGGGGAAACGTCTGCACTGCAAGCGGATTCAGCGTGCTCAACGTGGCATTCTGGGGGGGGGGGGGGGGGAGGAGGGAGGGGGTTACAGACCAAACGCAGTGTCAAGTCTCACCATAGTGAAACGGCACTGCGAACGAAAGCTGGAAGAACATCTGAGGGGGAAACAGATTTCCCAACGACAAGGACGTTCACACAGCGGTCCACGAATGTCCCCATGACTGAGGAGCTGATTATCGTAGCGGCCCCTTATCAGTTAGAGGACCCGCACAACAGACAAGCAAGGTGGGCTGCCGACCTCGCTTCAAGAGCTCGCCAGTGGATGTAAACATCAACAGACTTCCGCATAAACATGGCACAACTTCGTGAAAAGACATGTTACAGAGAGCCACAAATTGGAACTAATGTGACAACATGTAGCACTCTGCGGAATTGGTGTTATAAGCATTTCAGAACAGTCAGACCGGCAGTGTGTACCTACAGCTAACACAGCTCTGGCCAATAGCTACACCGGCTCTAACCCAGTACACACTCGCCGTAGCTCTCAGTAGAAAGTTATATCTTGTTGGACATAATGCCACTTTGCTATACTATAGTTTAGTAATTTGGTTATTATTTCTTTCATTGCCTTTACTCTTCTCTGGCTTTTGCCGTGACAAGAATTGTTGTGTTTCTTGTTGTTCTTGCATTCGGAAACTAGTGCACGCCAAGAAGACTTTTAGTTAAACAAAGCACGAAAGAAATTGTTCTATGTGAAAATTTAATATTAGTAAAGCGGACACCTGTCGGTCAGGGTCAACATCATGTTCTCAAATGGAAACCCTCCATTTTTATTGCATATTCGGATTTCCACCAAAAAAACGAGTACAGTTTACTCAAACCATTATTTTACATTCGCAATAGAAGGCGCTGTAATCGACAGGTATTAAGTATGCCTGCTTTTGGAATTAAGAACCGACACATCTAATTCTACATTTCACTTCCGATGTAACTGTAAACCTTTGTGGTCTAACGGCTGATATTGATGTTCAAAATTTACTTGTGCGTTAGAAATGTGATTGTACAGCACAAAGAATATGGCTAGGCTTAAAGCATTTGAGATGTGGTGCTATAGACAAATGTTGAAAATTAGGTGGACTGATAAGGTAAGGAATGAGGAGGGTCTACGCAGAGTCGGAGAGGAAAGGAATATGTGGAAAACACTGATAAGGAGAAGGGACAGGATAATAGGACATCTGCTAAGACATGAGGGAATGACTTCCATGGCACTAGAGTTAGCTGTAGAGGGCAAAAACTGTAGAGGAAGACAGAGATTGGAATACGTCAAGTAAATAATTGAGGACGTAGGTTGCAAGTGCTACTCTGAAATGAAGACGTTAGCACAGGAAAGGAATTCGTGGCGGGCCGCACCGAACCAGTCAGTAGACTGATGACCAAAAAAAAAGTGGATGTGAATGTTCACTACCGATTACAGAATTATTTCAAAAAAATGGTTCAAATGGCTCTGAGCACTATGGGACTTAAAAGCTGTGGTCATCAGTCCCCTAGAACTTAGAACTCTGTTCCCTACAGTGTTCATTCTATTGAATCGGAATGTTTGGCTTCGGTGGACACGCTTGAATCCTGCCACCACGGGGACTGATTTGGGTGCGTCTTTCCACCCAACCACCGTCTTCTGCTGGCCGGTACGCAGCTACCAGTGGTACACAAACCACAACCCTTCATTCGATCCCTGCAAAACCCTGCATTTCATCAGGATAATGCACGAACGCTTACTGCAGGTATGGGGTTGCCATTGCTTACACGTCTCGGTCACCTCTTGTTCGCATTGACGACACTTTGAACAGTGGGCGTTACATTTCAGATGTGTTTCGACCCGTGGCTCTACCCTTCATTCGATCTCTGCGAAACCCTACATTTCAGCAGGATCATGTACGAGAGCATGTTGGAGGTCCTGTACGGGCCTTTCTGGATACAGAAAATGTTCGACTGCTGCCCTGGACTGCACATTGTCCAGATCTCTCATCAATTGAAAACGTCTGGTCAGTGGTGGCCGAGCAACTGGCTCGTCGAAATACGCCAGTCACTACTCTTGATGAACTGTGGTATGGTGTTGAAGCTGCATGGGTGTACCTGTACACGCCATCCAAGCTCTGTCTGACTCAATGCCAAGGCGTATCAAGGCCGTTATTACGGCCAGAGGTGGTTGTTCTGGGTACTGATTTCTAAGGATCTAAGCACCCAAACTGTGTTAAAATGTAATGACATGTCAGTTCTAGTATAATATATTTGTCGAATGGCTATCATCTGTATTTCTTCTCGGTACAGCAATTTTAATGGCCAGTAGCGTATTTCGCACAATACTGTTCTTATCATACAGGACCAAATCTTATGTACTCTAAACAGTAAAGTAAATTTTGAACACAAATGTCAGTAGTTAGAACACAAAGGTTTACATTTACATCGCAAATGAAGTGAAGAATCAAATGTGTCAGTTCTTAACTACAAAAACAGGCAGACTTGATATATGTGGATTACAGGATGCAGTAGACACAGGGGGCTACCATTTGAAAATACAAAGTTGACCCCGTCCATTCAGGAGGTGGGGGTGGGGGGAGGGCTGGTTGTTACGAGGTGGCCAGTAGTAACACAGGCAGATGTCTCCTTCACTAATCTTAACTTTTCACCTATAACAAATTTTTCGTACGATCCGTCGTTTTCGAGATAGTTACTTGATTCAAGTTAAAACAAACCAACCTGCATGTTGAAAAATAATGTCGAGTACCCGTGTCAATTCGAAATGTAGTGCAGTGTTCAATAAACGTCACTTGGCTTTTCGTAATAACGTGTAATTTACTTTATGAAGCCTCCTCATACCAACTGTATGGCACTAGATTGCCCCATAATTGAGATGTCCTGTATGGTCATGTGGACGCATGCCCTTTGCATATCACGACTGGTAGTCCACTGGTAACTGGTAGCGAAGGGACCAGCACTAAGAGTTACGTGACAAATCTCCTGTTACGATGATCATATTTTTTTCGGTGGCTGACAGCTAATTTCAGTTTTCGTGTTGGGGATTCTCCGCATTTTTTTTTCAGTAAGTTGTTGTTGTTGTGGTCTTCAACCCAGAGACTGGTTTGGTGCAGCTCTCCATGCTACTCTAAACTTTGCAAGCTTCTTCATCTCCCAGTACCTACTGCAACCTACATCCCTCTGGATCTGCTTAGTGTATTCATCTCTTGGTCTCCCTCTACGATTTTTACCCTCCACGCTGCCCTCCAATACTAAATGGGTGACCCCTTGATGCCTCAGAACATGTCCTACCAACCGATCCCTTCTTCTAGTCAATTTGTGCCACAAATTTCTCTTCTCCCCAATCCAATACCTCCTCATTAGTTATGTGATCTACCCATCTAATCTTCAGCATTCTTCTGTAGCACCACATTTCGAAAACTTCTATTCTCTTCTTGTCCAAACTATTTATCGTCCATGTTTCACTTCCATACAGGTCTACACTTTACACAAAGACTTTCAGAATTGACTTTCTGGCACTTCAATGTATACTCGATGTTAACAAATTTCTCTTCTACAGAAATGTTTTTCTTGCCATAGGCAGTCTGCATTTTATATCATCCCTACTTGGACAGCCATCACCAGTTATTTTGCTCCCCAAATAGCAAATCTCCTTTACTACTTTAAGTGTCTCATTTCCTAATCTAATTCCTTCAGCATCAACCGAGGTAACTCGACTACATTCCATTATTCTAGATTTGCTTTTGTTGATGTTCATTTTATATCTTGCTTTCAAGATACTATCCATTCTGTTCAGCTGCTCTTCCAGGTCCTTTGCTGTCTTTGACAGAATTACGATGTCATCGGCGAACCTCAAAGTATTTATTTCTTCTCCGTGGATTTTAATACCTTCTCCACATTTTTCTTTTGTTTCTTTACTGCTTACTCAATATACAGATTGAATAACATCGGGGAGAGACTACAACCCTATCTCACTCCCTTCCTAACCACTGCTTCCCTTTCATACCCCTCGATTCTTATAACTGCCATCTGGTTTCTGTACAAATTATAAATAGCCTTTCGCTCCCTGTATTTTACCCCTGCCACCTTCAGAATTTAAAAGAGAGTATTCCAGTCAACATTGTCAAAAGCTTTCTCTAAGTCTACAAATGCTAAGAACGTAGGTTTGTCTTTCCTTAATCTAGCTTCTAAGGTAAGTCGTAGGGTCAGTATTGCCTCACGTGTTCCAACATTTCTACGGAATCCAAAGTGATATTCCCCGAGGTCGGCTTCTACTAGTTTTTCCATTCGTCTGTAAAGAATTCGTGTTAGTATTTGCAGTAAGTAGGTTTTGACAAATGAAAAAAAAACCTTTTTTGGCAGGAGACTTTCTTTTATACTAGCTGTTTGTGAAAGCATTTTTTTCTTTTGATTACTTACTATTATGGAGATGAAAGGGAGCGGAGAGGCGTTAAGCGTCTTAACTCAGGCATACAGCGGGGAAAGGTGTCTATATGACCCGATGTATCATAACAAGGCACGTTGACAATCGTTTCTTTCTGAGTACGTGGTGATTTTAGATTTGTATCGTATTGCCTTAGTTTACGAAAGTTCATGTTTAATTTGATGGGATCTCTTGCTTTACTTCAGCATGCCACAAAAGAGAAGCACGCAGTGATGGCGAGAGAGTCTGCCCAGTGCTACAGACGAGGACTGCAAAACTCTGCGTAGCACATGGCACATTGCATTCCATTTCCCAAACTTGAGAAAATAAAACAAGTGCACCTTTAAGTGTAGGCCATATAAAGTGTTCAAAATTGCAGTGCATACACCCACAACAACTTCTGAAATTGTGGTCTGTGCTATTCTGTGGCTAAAAACCAGACTCGTAAAAGATTAGATTTGATTAGATCAGTACGAGGGTCGGTCAAAAAGTAATGCCTCCCATTTTTTTCTACTTAAAAAAATTAAGTTAAGTGAAAAATTTGAATTTGGCGCCATTCCTCAAACCTTCTTCTGCAATCCACTGCAGTAGTAACTTTCTGTGTCAACAGGTGGCAGCACAGCAGAAGTTTGTAAGATGGCCGACATCGATGTTCGTTTGAGACAGCGTTGTGTGATTGAATTCTTGAATGCAGAAGGTGAAACGCCCATACGCATTCATGAAAGACTGAAGAAGGTGTATGGTGTTGTGACAGTGGATGTCAGCACTGTTAGACGATGGGTTCGTCGTTGTAAGGAAGCTGAAGGGCAAACACCGTTGACTGACGAAAAGCGGAGCGGCAGGCCGGTGAGTGCAGTGACTCCACACAACATTCAGCAAGTTGATGACATCATTCGTGGTGACCGTCGGGTGACTGCAGATGAAGTGTGTCGCATTATTTCTCTTAGTAAAGGCAATGTGATCACGATTATTAAACAATTGGGGTACTCAAAAGTTTGTGCACCGTGGGTTCCAAGAATGTTAACCGATCAGAATAAAGAGGCAAGGAAAACAATAGCCTCCCAACACTTGCAGCGCTTCCGTTTGGAGGGAGATGAGTTTCTGAAAAAAATTGTGACCGGGGACGAAACATGGGTGCATTTTTTTGAACCCGAATCAAAGAGGCAGTCAATGGAGTGGCGTCACACAAGCTTGCCGAGGAAGAAAAAATTCAAAACTGTGCGATCGGCAGGGGCAACAGTTTTCTGGGATACAGAGGGTGTGATTCTGGTTGATTTTTTGGAGCAGGGATGCACAATAAATTCTGTTCGATACGTCACAACCGTCAAAAAACTTAAAGCACGTCTTCAGCGAGTTCGCCCAACAAAATCAATGGCAGATGTTCTTCTTTTGCATGACAATGCAAGACCACACACCAGTCGTCACACCTCTGACGAGATTGTCAAAATTGGATGGGAAGTTTTGCCTCATCCCCCATACAGCCCTGACCTGGCACCATCAGACTTCCATCTGTTCGGGCCACTAAAAGAAGCTCATCGTGGGATTCATTTTGAAGATGAGGAGGCCGTCAAAACATCCGTGCGTCAATGGCTTAGGAAGCAGAGCTGTGATTTTTACCGTGCTGGGATACATGCCCTTGTTCAAAGATTGACCAAAACTGTAGAGATGGGCAGAGATTACACTGAAAAATGACAAAATGATCCTCAATGTTGTGGTTTTCAACCTATGTAATTGCATTTAAATTTCCTGACAATTAAACGTAGAAAAAAAATAGGAGGCATTACTTTTTGACTGACCCTCGTACTTGTTCCACAGATCATGAATACGACACTTCGTAATGATGTGGAACGTGTCAGATTAATAAAAGGGGTTCATACAAGATATTACACTACACAAAATATTACATTACTCTAAATTTTTAATTTTTTGGGTTGGGGAAAATACCCACTTACTATCCAAAAATTCGTCTAACGAGTAGAAGGAGTTGCCATTAAGAAATTCTTTTATTTTCCTTTTAAATGCTATATAGCTATTTGTCATACTTTTGATGCTATTAGGTAAGTGACCAAAGACTTTTGTGGCAGCATAATTTACCCCCTTCTGAGCCAAAGTTAGATTTAACCCTTAGTAGTGAAGATCATCCTTTCTCCTAGTGTTGTAGCCTTGTACACTGCTATTACTTTTGAATTTGTTCGGATTGTTAATAACAAATTTCATAATATTGTGGGGCTACAGTGAAGATCCCTAGCTCTTTAAATAAGTGTCTGCAAGATGAAGTTGGATCAGCTCCAGCAATTATTCTGATTACATGCTTTTGTGCAATGAACACTCTTTCACTCAATGATGAGTTACCCCAGAAAGACTCCCCAGTCGCCAGGAAACGTAATGTTACAACCTGCCGGCATCATGACAAGGCATGCACTGGTATTTTATGAATGAGCTAGGTTGGTATGGTCACAAAACATATAAACATATCATTTAATTGTTACTTTCGAGAATGTGATATGGCCTCCCACGTGATTATGTCACACTTGCTAATTCCATCTTCTGTCATAGACAGCAGTTCCTCGAAACACGCCATGTCTATCCCCACGAAACTCTGAAATTCTTGCGGGTATTCGAGCCTTAGTTCTTTCATTAGCAGAGAATATAATAGCTTGCCTTTGTCCCTTCTTTTCAGCCAGAGTCGAACTCGAACAACGTCTCGATTTTTGTTGCCGTCATCGTTCTGCCCTAATCCGAAGGTTTACTGTCACTGCTCCTAAAACAAGTCGATACTCCGAGTACAAAATGGTGGGCAAATGTGAATTTCGATATACATATACCTGTGTCACCAAGTGTCGTAATATAAAATTAACTGTTGAGTCTGTGATTCAGAACAGTAGTAACCTACACAACCGGAAACGAAGAGAGCGAGCAAGGAATGGCGCCATTCCTCAGCCTCAAACGCAAAGAAGTTTCGAACAGAACTATCAGCAGGGAACGTTATGCTGACTGTCTTTTGGGACGAAAAAGGCGTCATTGTGGAGCATTACATGCCTAGAGGGAACACTGTCAGTGCATCATACACAGATCTCCTAAAAAATCATCTGCGGCCTGCAATCAAATGACAGCGACGTGGATTATTGTCAGCAGCTGTCCTATTGTAACATGACAATGCATGGCCCCACATTGCCCATAAAACAGTTGCAACAATCGCAGACCTGCATTTTGAGTGTCTTCCTCGTCCTCCATACTCGCCATACCTTGTCCCAAGTGATTTCCATATGTCTGGACGACTCAAAGACGCAATGAGAGGAAAGGAGTTCCGTTCTGATGGAGAGGTACTCTACGCGGTGCACGAGTGGTTGCGTGGACTACCAAAAGAATTTTTATCTAAAGGAATTTATGATGTTGAAAAGTGATACAGCTTTGTACCACTTCAGCACAATAAATAATATTTTTAAAAAATTTTAAGTTTTTCATTTGACTCATCCTGAAATATCCCACGTGGTTGGTGTAATAGATCTACGTGGACCAGCCTCTGGTTACAGATTCTCACGCTTTGAGCGCTGGTGCATAAATATACGTTTTACGCGCATCGTGTAACAGGGGCTTAACACCCACTTTAGTTTTGGACATTAGTTAGGTGAACAGTATACACTACAGGTCATTAAAATTGCTACACCAAGAAGAAATGCAGATGATAAACGGGTATTTATTGGACAAGCATATTAGACTGGAACTGACATGTGATTACATTTTCACGAAATTTGGGTGCATAGATCCTGAGAAATCAGTACCCTGAACAATCTCCTGTGCCCGTAATAACGGCCTTGATACGCCTGGGCATTGAGTCGAACAGAGCTTGGATGGCGTGTACAGGTACAGCTGCCCATGCAGCTTCAACACGATACCACAGATCGTCAAGAGTAGTGACTGGCGTATTGTGACGAGCCAGTTGCTCGGACACCATTGACCAGACATTTTCCATGGGTGAGAGATCTGGAGAATGTGCTGGCCAGGACAGCAGTCGAACATTTCCTGTATCCAGAAAGGCCCGTACAGAACCTGCAACATGCGGTCGTGCATTATCCTGCCGAAATGTAGGGTTTTGCAGGGATCGAATGAAGGGTAGAGCCACGGGCCGTAACACATCTGAAATGTAACGCCCACTGTTCAAAGAGCCGTCAATGTGAACAAGAGGTGACCGAGACGTGTAGCCAGTGGCACCCCATACCATCACGCCGGGTGATACGCCAGTATGACGATGACGAATAGACGCTTCCTAAGTGCATTCACCGCGATGTCGTCAAACACGGATGCGACCATCATCATGCTGTAAACAGAACCTGGATTCAGCCGTAATAATGACGTTTTGCCATTCGTGCACCCAGGTTCGTCGTGAAGTACACCATCGCACACGCTCCTGTCTGTGATGCAGCGTCAAGTGTAACCGCAGCCACGGTCTCCGAGCTGATAGTCCGTGCTGCTCCAAACGTCGCCGAACTGTTCGTGCAGATGGTTGTTGTCTTGCAAACGTCTCCATCTATTGACTCAGGGATCGAGACGTGGCTACACGATCCGTTACAGCCATGCAGATAAGATGCCTGTCATCTGGACTGCTAGTGATACGAGGCCGTTGGGATCCAGCAAGGCGTTCCGTATTGCCCTCCTGAACACACCAATTCCATATTCTGCTAGCAGTCATTGGATCTCGACCAACGCGAGCAGCAATGGTGCGATACGATAAACCGCAATCGCGATAGGCTACAATCCGACCTTTATCAAAGTCGGAAAGGTGATGGTACGCATTTCTCCTCCTTACACGAGGCATCACAACACCGTTTCACCAGGCAACGCCGGCCAACTGCTGTTTGTGTATGAGAAATCGGTTGGAAAGTTTCCTCATGTCATCACGTTGTAGGTGTCGCCACCGGCGCCAACCTTGTGTGAATGCTCTGAAAAGCAAATCATTTGCATATCACAGTATCTTCTTCCTGTCGGTTAAATTCCGCGTCTGCAGCACGTCATCTTCGTGGTGTAGCAGTTTTAGTGTAACAGCGCGATGCAGAGATGGGACTACGCCTCGGCTTCGCGTTGTTTTCGGGTGAGGGTAGGCCGGTTCGCGAATCGCCCGTCCGGACCGCAGACTGATGATAATGTTGACTTTTGCCCGCGGCAGACCGCAGACCAAACAAATGCTCCGGCCCGCCGCGTCTGCATCTCCCGGCTGACTTTGAGGGCAAACAGCTCCAGCCATCGGCCGCGAGCTGCGCTGTGTACACGACTGACCGCCCTCCGGTAATGAACCGAACGTCTGCGTCCAGTTCTCTGGTCTGCGGGGTCGGGCTAACCCCGAGCCGCGGACTTCATACATGCAGCCACAGTAGTAGAAATATGGAAACAGCTAGAGAAATGCATTCGTGGAGAAAAACTCTCCCTCCCTGTCCCAGGAAGCCTAAAGGATACAGGCCGACCGCCGTGTCTACCTCCCGGAAAGACAAAAGGAACCGACCGACCGCCGTGTCATCCTCAGGTGATAGCAGTCACTGGACGCCGATATCGAGGCGCACGTCGTTCTCCAAGATATACTGAGCTGACATAAATCGTGGATTAGCGACATGTTTTATTTACATATAGCAGTAGTATCGCTCTTTTTTTGGTCATCAGTTTGGTTTGATCGCCACGAATTCCTCTCCTGTGCCAACCTCTTCATCTCAGACTTTCAACCAACGTTCTCAATTATTTGCTCGATGTATTCAAAAATGGCTTTGAGCACTATGGGACTTAACATCTGAGAACATCAGTCCCCTAGAACTGATAACTACTTAAACCTAAATAACCTAAGGACATCACACACATCCATGCTCGAGGCAGGATTCGAACCTCCGACCATAGCAGCAGCGCGGTTCCGGACTGAAGCGCCTAGAACCGCTCGGCCACCACGGCCGGCGCTGAATGTATTCCAACCTCTGTCTTCCTCTACAGCTCCCTCTTGTACCATGGAATTCATTCTTTCATGTCTTAACAGATGCCCCATCATCCTGTCCATTCTCCTTATCAGTGTTTTCCACATATTCCTTTCCTCTCCGATTGTGCGTAGAACCACCTCATTCCTTATGCTATCAGCCCACTTAATTTTAAAAATGCATCTGTAGCACCACATCTCAAATGCTTCGATTCTTGTGTGTTCCGGTTTTCCCACAGTCTGGTTTTCCCACAGTCCATGTTTCATTGCCATACAATTCTGTAGGTCAGACGTACATTCTCAGAAATTTCTTCCTTAAATTAATGCCGATATTTGATTTTAGGAGACTTCTCTTTGCCAGTAAAGCCTTTTTTCCCGTAACTAGTGTAACACCTACAGCGCCTCTCGGTGTTGAAAAAACAAAAATAGCTACCAAATTAGCTCCCATGTCCTTAAAATATCAATTCACAAAATGACACAAGTCCCTCCAGAGTAGTAATTACGAAAAATAAATAAAAAACAAATAGAGGGAAATATCTAGTATAGAAAGCAAAAGAAAAGAAAGAAAAATTTAATTATAAATTTTAGAAACATGGAAAGGTGGGAAAACAATAGAAAATATTAAAATATTAGTTAGTCCAATACGTAAGAAAATCAATGTTATAGTCATAGAACGTAGATCTGGAACACCAAAGATAGTGTTTATTAAAGTATAAATAGCCATACGCTGTAATTACGATACTCCAGTCTCTAGTCAGTTCTAGTTCGGAAGTTATTTAGGGCGTACAGCTTTAGAGAACGAAAATTGGGACGGGGATCAAGAATAGATCGTGACGAGATTGTTTTTGAGGACTGTCAATTCAAGACTTTGATTAGGGCATTTATCATATTAGATAAACGAGAAGGTGAATAGTAATCTCTTTGGCTTTATTGTCGATTCGTGTGAATATTTAAGCGCTTCACTGAATTGAGAATTTTAACCGGATCCGGACTTTGAATCGTGACAGTGGGAGACTTTAACTTCACGCGACTAGTGATCATAGGTAATGACAGTTTGAAGATATTAAATAGAAATAACTCACTTACCGAAAGTGACAGGATATTATCTAACATCTCTGATGCTAGCGGGAATCCTACTTAGACAGCTAATTAAAGAACTTCTTTGAATGAGATCGTATGAGTGAACCTATTTATTAATAATTCTTGTCAATAAACTGACGTTGTTAATTAGAAACATAATATAAGTCTTGAACATTAATTTAACTTGGATTAATAAACGTTAAGGTTACGTGATCTATGCCAAGAACAGACTAGCGATTCGTAACTAAAACAATTGAACGAAAGGTTAAAGCATCGTCGTCTGTAAACATTGGTAGTTAATCTATTAAAGATTTTTTTCTCTCAGAGTTGGGAAGACTATACGTGTAGTGACACACGTTTAACATTGGGTTTTAAAAGTAATCAAACTAATACTTAGCCGGGACAGTACTAAATAAAAGTAAAACCCTTCAATGACAGTCAATGTGTAAAAAATAAAATCCAGCTTTCACCTATTACACGAAAAAATTACCTATTAGACGAAAAAGCGAAAACAGAAAAAGGGCTGCTACACTAGTCCGCTTTTGATGCCCCCCTTGCTCCGCCCGTCACTGGTTATTTTACTACATACGTAGCAGAATTCCGTAACTTCATCTACTCCGTGACCAGCAATCCTGATGATAAGTTTCTCGCTGTTCTCATTTCTGCTACTTCTCATTACCTTCGTCTTTCTTCGATATCACGTACACAAAGTGTAAAACAGCAGTACACTGGCGAAACTGTCATTTGTACTATTGTGATCCATCTCAAAAGGGGATCCGCCGCGATTGTGGCCACACGACGGGAATAGACTTTGAACGCCGTACCGTAGTCAGAATTAGACGCTTGGGACGTTCCACTTCGGTATTGCGAGATCCATAGCGTCAAGACCGTGCCAAGAATACCATTCAGGCATTAACTGTTACCACGGGCAATTGAGCGGCTGGCGGCCTTCGTTTGACGACCGAGAGCAGCGTCGTTTGCTTGATATGTTAGTGCTAACAGACCAGCAACGCGCCGTAAATACCCCCAGAAATGAACGTGGGGTGTACGACTAACGTATTGGTTGGGACAGAGCGGCAAAGTTTCACGTTAAAGGGCTATGGTAGCAGACGACAGACACCAGTGCCTTTGCTAAGAGCGCCTCTCCTGGGTTCGTCACCATATCTGGTGGGCCCTAGGCGACTGGGAAACTGCGGCCTGCTCGTATGAATCCCGATTTCAGTTGGTGAGCGCTGATGGTAGGGTTCGAGTGTGGCGCAGACTCCACGAAGCTGTGGACCCAAGCCAGCCGGGGTGGCCGAGCGGTTCTAGGCGCTGTAGTCTGGAACCGCGCGACCGCTACGGTCGCAGGTTCGAATCCTGCCTCGGGCATGGATGTGTGTATGTCCTTAGGTTAGTTAGGCTTAAGTAGTTCTAAGTCCTAGGGGACATGACCTCAGAAGTTAATTCCCATAGTGCTCAGAGCCATTTGAACCACTTTTTTGTGGACCCAATATATCAACAGGGCACTTTGAAAGCTGCTGATAGCTCCATAATAGTGCGGGCTGTTTTTATATGCTGACTGGGTTTTCCGCTCGAAGTGAACCGATCATTGACTGGAAATTGTTACGTTCGGCTACCTGGAGGCCATTTGCAGCCGTTCATGGACTTAATGTTCCCAAAGAACGATAGAATTTGTATGGATGGCGATGCGCCACAATCGTTCGTTATTGGTTGAATAACATTCCAGATTTTTCGAGCGAATTATTTGGCGACCCGAATCGCCCGACATGAATCCCCGAACGTTTATAGGACAGAATCACATCACGATAACGGTGGAACCTGAAGAAGTGAATTAAAATTTGTGCTGCGGCCGGAACTCGAACCCAGGTCTTCTTTATATATATATATATATATATATATATATATATATATATATATATATATATATATATTCGCTGTGTTTGGTCTGGGCGGACGTCACAAGACATCCGTTCAAGTTGATTTGTGTTACAGAGGGCAAGCAGCCCACTCACCGAAGACGCTGAGCTACCGTGCCGGCATTTCTAGGCAGATATGTTGACCATTACACCAATGCAGCATTACGGTCAACATTGCTGCATGTACTACACAAGTCAAATACCCTCTCCCAACACCAATTCACATCTCCCCTTATATTGTCACTATTACCAGGGCTCTCCGACATTGGAATAGCACTCCAGCGTTGGACATAATGGGGAGGTGTTGAACTACATGTGACCCTAATGCTGCGGCGGTGTAATGGCCAGCATTTCTGCCTAATAAGGCAGAAAACCCGGGTTCGAGTCCCAGCCACCGCACAAATTTTAATTTACTTCTTCAGCTTCCAACGTTATCGTAGACAAATTATAGACTTAAATGTCTCTGGGAAACTTTAAGATCTTTACGATCACATGTAGTATAGCACTTTCCCATTACGTCCAATGCTGGGGTGCTATTCCAATGTCGAAGAGCCTTGGTAATAGTGACGATACAAGGGGAGATGTGAATTGGAGTCTGTGCTGGGGATACTTGAGTTGGTTCATTCGCGCAGCTATGTTGACTGTTATGCTGCAGTGGTGTAATGGTCAGCATATCTGTCTGGTAAGTAAGAAAACCTGGGTTCGAGTCGTAGCTGCAACGCAAGTTTTAATTCACTTCTTCAGCTTCCAACATTATCACAGATAAATTAGGGACTTAAATGTCTCAGGGAAAATTTAATTTAAAATCTCTATAATCAGATAAGTTCGTGCAAAAAATCCTGCACTGGGAACATTTTCGGAATCATGTGGAGCTATAGAGGCAATGTGCTTCAGTTTTCTGCAGCGGACTTCCAACGACTTCTTGAGTCCCTGTCACGCCGAGTTGGTGAAGTACGGCGGGCAAACGGAGGTCCGACACGAAATGAGGAGGTATCCCATGACTTTTATCAGGTCAGTGTAAAAGCAGATGCTAGCTAACCCTGCAGGCTTAGCTGTTGTATCCGACCACGAACGTTCAGCGCAGTGTACTCAATACGTTGCAAGTGTGTAAATGTCGGCGGTGGTCAGAAAAGCGTTCTGTGTACTGTTCGACTGCATTATGTCGGACGTTGGCGCATTCGAACGTGGTGCAATCTTACCCTCCCGCACATCACCATTAAAATTCTCTTAGCGCCTTCATTAGTTTCAAAAACTTCGAGAGGCGTAAGATACACAAAACAAACACTTTTTACTTGTCTTCATTTTCTCCACTTGTTGTTGTTGGCTCCACTTATTGTGTCTAGGGGCACATTCTTCCGGCTGAAAATATGATTTAACGCTGTGGGTTTCTGATGACTAAATAACTACTGATGGTGAATTATCTGTTGCTATGATTTTCTTTTTCTTTTTATTGCATTCTTCTAAATCACACAGACTCCACTGACTCCATTTTCAGAACATAAATTCACGTTTTCGTTGACAAGTTTAGAAATTCGTCTACTTCCTTCAGAGGAAACCGACTACTATTAACATTTTGCAGTACTCACAATGTTCCAAGAGTTCATGAACCAAAAGAGTTTACAAACTTTCTTGACTAAAGAAGAATCTTCGCTAAAATATATCATTATTTTGTAAATCAGTGCAGAAATAAATTTAATAATGCGTGTTAGATTGCGCAATTAATTACAGGTCAACGAAAAATTTTGTTTGAAAAACTTACCTTACTTCGATAGCTTATCTTTATAGATTTTTATGAGCTGAATCCAATTATAGCCTTAGTATTTTTGTATCACCCATAGTTTTCGAGCAATATGCTTTTTACTATATACACTCCTGGAAATTGAAATAAGAACACCGTGAATTCATTGTCCCAGGAAGGGAAAACTTTATTGACACATTCCTGTGGTCAGATACATCACATGATCACACTGACAGAACCACAGGCACATAGACACAGGCAACAGAGCATGCACAATGTCGGCACTAGTACAGTGTATATCCACCTTTCGCAGCAATGCAGGCTGCTATTCTCCCATGGAGACGATCGTAGACATGCTGGATGTAGTCCTGTGAAACGGCTTGCCATGCCATTTCCACCTGGCGCCTCAGTTGGACCAGCGTTCGTGCTGGACGTGCAGACCGCGTGAGACGACGCTTCATCCAGTCCCAAACATGCTCAATGGGGGACAGATCCGGAGATCTTGCTGGCCAGGGTAGTTGACTTACACCTTCTAGAGCACGTTGGGTGGCACGGGATACATGCGGACGTGCATTGTCCTGTTGGAACAGCAAGTTCCCTTGCCGGTCTAGGAATGGTAGAACGATGGGTTCGATGACGGTTTGGATGTACCGTGCACTATTCAGTGTCCCCTCGACGATCACCAGAGGTGTACGGCCAGTGTAGGAGATCGCTCCCCACACCATGATGCCGGGTGTTGGCCCTGTGTGCCTCGGTCGTATGCAGTCCTGATTGTGGCGCTCACCTGCACGGCGCCGAACACGCATACGACCATCATTGGCACCAAGGCAGAAGCGACTCTCATCGCTGAAGACGACACGTCTCCATTCGTCCCTCCATTCACGCCTGTCGCGACACCACTGGAGGCGGGCTGCACGATGTTGCGGCGTGAGCGGAAGACGGCCTAACGGTGTGCGGGACCGTAGCCCAGCTTCATGGAGACGGTTGCGAATGGTCCTCGCCGATACCCCAGGAGCAACAGTGTCCCTAATTTGCTGGGAAGTGGCGGTGCGGTCCCCTACGGCACTGCGTAGGATCCTACGGTCTTGGCGTGCATCCGTGCGTCGCTGCGGTCCGCTCCCAGGTTGACGGGCACGTGCACCTTCCGCCGACCACTGGCGACAACATCGATGTACTGTGGAGACCTCACGCCCCACGTGTTGAGCAATTCGGCGGTACGTCCACCCGGCCTCCCGCATGCCCACTATACGCCCTCGCTCAAAGTCCGTCAACTGCACATACGTTTCACGTCCACGCTGTCGCGGCATGCTACCAGTGTTAAAGACTGCGATGGAGCTCCGTATGCCACGGCAAACTGGCTGACACTGACGGCGGCGGTGCACAAATGCTGCGCAGCTAGCGCCATTCGACGGCCAACACCGCGGTTCCTGGTGTGTCCGCTGTGCCGTGCGTGTGATCATTGCTTGTACAGCCCTCAAGCAGTGTCCGGAGCAAGTATGGTGGGTCTGACACACCGGTGTCAATGTGTTCTTTTTTCCATTTCCAGGAGTGTACTATAAAAATCCTATGCGATACGGTAAACGGGGAAATTAATGAAACCCTTTGTTACAACATAAGAATGATTTGTATTTACAGTAAGCTACTTAAAAAATGATGTGTTAGTAGAGGTTTCACTTTTCAGCTGGAATCGGTTTGTATTTTCTTTCTCTTTTTTCTTCGAAGCTTCTTGCGTAGCTTTTTCTGCGATGAGTCGCTAGCTGAATTTCTCTGTGAAGTGACCAACAGTAGTCCCCCATCACGTTGGTGTTCCAGCGGCCAATGGTAGTGTTTATCCATCACTTTAATGCCCTGGTAAAAACGCTCTCCTTGCTCCTCACTAACATCTCCCATATTGTCCGGGAAGTAATCAAGGTGACTGCTCAAAAAGCGAACTGTCAGGCTCTTTAAACATCCCAAAGTTTTGAGCTTCTTTAACATTGTACCTATAATGGAAACATATTCTGGGGCTTTTTCATGTCCTAAGAACTTTGTAACGATTTGCTTGAATGACAGCCATGCTTCTTTCTCAGTTGAGGTCATTGTGGATTCAAAGTTAACACCAAACATCAACTTTCGAGTGTCAGGTCTGTCAAAGACGCCTTCTTTTAGTTTAGCTTCTGAAAGGTGTGGAAACTTTTGGCAGAGATGCTTTAAACATGGTCCATCTTTAGGCAAAGCCTTTACAAACTCTTTCATTAGGCCTAACTTTACATGTAGAGCTGGTAGGACTTCGTATTTTGGGTCTACAAGGTTTTTTGCATAGAATGTTCTTCTCACCGGGTTTTAAAGGCTCACTCACAGGCCAGCCCTACTGTCCCATTCACACAAGAAACATGGAAATTTGGTAAAGTCACCTTGCTGAGCAAGAAGCATGCATGTTACTTTTAGATCACCACATGTCATCCAACCATGAGCAGACTAGTCGATTTTATGTAGCACTATTTCTAGGTTTTCACAGCTTTCTTTCACATGTACAGAATGTCCAACAAGAGTAGATGGATACATGTTATCATTTTGTAATTTTTTTCCTTAAGTTCTTATGGGACCAAACTGTTGAGGTCATCGGTCCCTAACCTTACACGCTACTTAATCTAACTTAAACTTACGCTAAGGACGACACACACACACACACACACACACACACACACACACACACACGCGCGCGCGCGCGCGCGCCCGAGGGAGAACTCGAACCTCCGACGGGGGAGCCGCGTGAACCGTGACAAGACGCCCTAGACCACGCTGCGGCTCCTCGCGGCCAAGGTTGTGTGAATCGTGCAAATTTTTATAAATGGGTAGAGCAGTTCAAAAATTGTGGCGACTCAGTGACTGACGAACACCGTTCTGTCCGACCAGTTGCAGTTTCAACTCCCTCACTTGAAAGTCGAACTGATGACATTATTCGTGCCGACCACCACGTGACTGTGGAAATGATAGTCGATACGGTTCAAGTTAGTACTGGTACAGTTCGTAAGATTATCTGTAACAAGCTGAAGTATCGCAAAACATGGGCAAGATGGGCCCCAAAGGAACTGACGCGGCTACAAAAGGAAAGAAGTTTGAGAGTGTGCACAGAGCTAAAAGAACGTTATGAAAGAGAAGGTGAGCACTTCCTCAACAAAGTTTTAACTTGTGATGAAACTTGGGTTCACTGTTGTGAGCCACAACCAAAAAGACAAAGCATGTCAAGAAAAAATTCAAAATCCAAGCATCAGCACGAAAAATTATGTTGATAGTGTTTTGGGATGCTGAAGGTCCAGTTTTTGTGATTAACTCGAAGAGCAGGGTACAATGAACAGCCAATACTACTCGGATTTGCTTTTAAACAAGGCGAAGCCAGCCGTGAGAGAGAGACGTCGTGGATCTCAGAGGAGAGGTGTGATTCTCCAGCAAGACAACGCACTCCTCATATTGCTCAACTAACCCGTGAAACCATCGACAAAGTGGGTTTTGAAGTACTGCCTCATCCCCCTTACAGTTCTTATTTAGAACCTAGTAATTTACATTTGTTTGGTGCACTGAAGGAGGCATTACGTGGGAAGAGGTTCCAGGACAACGAGAAAGTGAAAAAGTTTGTGGGAAATTGGTTCAAACGTCCAGATAAATAGTTCTTTGCAGCAGGAATGAAAAAGGTTGTAGCCCACTGGAACAAGTGCATAAATGTTCAAGGGGATTATGTCAAAAAAACTAGAAAATGTATTGTTTTGTAAAAATTAACGTTTTTTCCTCTAGACCAATTTGTCTCTTTGATTACTGAATGACCGTCGTACTTTACATGTGTGAAACTTAAATAACGCAAAAGTAATTTTACACCTTACCCAGGATTGTACAAGCACCTCCTACGTGCGTCTTTTACCTGTACAAATACGTTAAGTTTGAACCACTGTATTTCACAAACGGATAAAGATATCAAGAAAATATTCGATTTTATTGGCCAGAGGGTCCGAGCGGTTCTAGCCGCTTCAGTCTGGAACCGCGCGACCGCTACTGTCGCAGGTTCGAATCCTGCTTCGGCCATGAATGTGTGTGATGTCCTTAGGTTAGTTAGGTTTAAGTAGTTCTGTTCTAGGGGATTGATGACCTAAGATGTTAAGTCTCATAGTGCTCAGAGCCATTTGAACCATTTTTTCGATTTTATTTGAGACTGTGGTCTTAGAAACACGTCGTAAAAATTACAGAGATTTGATGTGCATAGCCGTCTTGGAATCCTCGGCTGGGTTTTGGTCCGTTGCTGATGGCGAAAATATAGTAAGAAATAAGTAAACTGCCCATGAACTAATGGCGCCTCCACAAGTCCCGAGAAGCGTACGGCACACCACGTCAAACGCAAAAAGAATCAACTGATTTGCTCCATTTCTCTGAGCAGGAGGAACTGTGTAATATTCATAGTTTCACCCTGCACCATATAAGGGGCCTTCAAATGAAACCCAGTCACTAGTGTAAAGCAACGGTAACGATTTTATTAACTCAAAAATGTAGTTATACACAGTACACATACTCAAAAATAGTCGCCTGAACTGTTGGCACATTTATCCCATGTGTTAAATTGCGTTAAATTGGGTGAAAACTTGACGAAAACTTACGGTAAGTTTCAAAAGGCTTTTGGAGAGAAGGTTATGTCAAGAGCTCAAGTTTTTCGTTGGCATGAAATGTTTAGTGAAGGCAGTGTTGAAGACGGCAGTGGACGACCATCAACCTTACAGACGGATGTCAACTTGGCCAGGGTGCGTGAACTCGTACAATCTGATCGAAGATTATCCGTGAAAATGATTGCAGAACAACTGAACATCAATCGAGAAACGGTTCGATTCTTCAACTTCTCCCGGCGTATTTGTTGCTAGAACAATCCACAGGTGCACTGGCGGTCCATACTGTCCAACGGGCACAATATTTCGGCGATCAGACATGTCGCGGCAGTATACCCGTGGACGACCATCAACCTTACAGACGGATGTCAACTTGGCCAGGGTGCGTGAACTCGTACAATCTGATCGAAGATTATCCGTGAAAATGATTGCAGAACAACTGAACATCAATCGAGAAACGGTTCGATTCTTCAACTTCTCCCGGCGTATTTGTTGCTCGAACAATCCACAGGTGCACTGGCGGTCCATAGTGTCCAACGGGCACAATATTTCGGCGATCAGACATGTCGCGGCAGTATACCCGTGGACAGTTCGAGAGAGAAACGGTTCGTCTAATAATACATGAAGATCTTAGTATGAGAAAGATCTGTGCAAATATGGCCCCCAAAAACCTCACACCACAACAGCGAGAACACAGAAAAATGTTGCAGCCGATCTGTTAGAGCAAACGGAAATCAATCCAGAATTGTTAAACCTTGGAAATCAATCCAGAATTGTTAAACCTTGTTATCACTGGTGATGAAGGTTGGTTTTTTCAGTACGATACAGAAAGAAAACGCCCAAGTTCGCAATGATGCTCAAAGGGATCACCGAGACTAAAAAAAGCTCGCACGTCAAAGTCAAGTGAAATGCATGTTTGTGTGCTTCTTTGATTCCAAGCGAATTGTTCATAACGAGTGGGTGCCTCCTGGACAATCAATATTACTTCGCTGTTGGTCCCGGCAGAGGTTGTGTTTGATGCCTCTGAGCACTATGGGACAACATCTGAGGTCATCAGTCCCTTAGAACTTACAACTACTTAAACCTAACATCCATGCCCGAGGCAGGATTCGAACCTGCCATCGTAGCGGTCGCGCGGTTCCAGACTGTAGCGCCTAGAACCGCTCGGCCATGCCGGCCGGCAATCAATAATACTGCAAAGGAATTTTAGAAAGACTTCGTAAAAGAGTTCTTAGTGTCCGTGAGAACATTGCTGATAATTGGATTATGCATCACGATAATGCGCCATCCCATACTGCTCTGTCAGTACAGCAATTTTTAACCTCAAAACAAATTTAAGTTCTACCACAGCCACCTTATTCACCAGATATCGCTCCGTGCAACTTTTTCTTATTTCCAAGAGTCAAAACGGCTGTCAAGGGACACAATTTTCAAACAACACCAGATGTCCAAAAAGCTGTGACGAGGGTCTTGGAGGATATTACAGAAGATGAGTTCCAGAAATGTTTCCATCAAGGCAGAAGTGCTGGAAAAAGTGAGTGCGATCAGAAGGGACAACACTAAACTTGACTAAAACGTTAAGCTACAATTTTTTTTAACATCAGTCTCATTACTTTATTGTCTACATCTACATTTATACTCCGCAAGCCACCCAACGGTGTGTGGCGGAGGGCACTTTACGTGCCACTGTCATTACCTCCCTTTCCTGTTCCAGTCGCGTATGGTTCGCGGGAAGGACGACTGTTTGAAAGCCTGCGTGCGCGCTCGAATCTCTCCATTTTTACATTCGTGATCTCCTCGGGGTTCGGGAGGATGACGGTTCCATCCCGCGTCCGACCATCTTGATTTAGGTTTTCCGTGATTTCCCTAAATCGGTCCAGGCAAATGCCGGGATGGTTCCTTTGAAAATGCACAATCGACTTCCTTCCCCGTCCTTCCCCAATCCGATGAGACCGATGACGTCGCTGTTTGGTCTCTTCCCCCAAACAATCAAATCCAATCTCCTCGGGAGGTATAAGTAGGGGGAAGTAATATATCCCTCTCGAAACCTGAACAGCAAGCTACACCGCGATGCACAGCGCCGCTCGTGCAGAGTCTGTCGCTCGAGTTTGCTAAACATCTCCGCAATGCTTCTATGCTTACAAAATAACCCTGTGACGAAACGCGCCGCTCTTCTTTGGATCTTCTCTATCTCCTCTGTCAACCCGACCCGGTACGGATCCCACACTGATGAGCAATACTCGAGTATAGGTCGAACGAGTGTTTTGTAAACCACGTCCTTTGTTGGTGGACTACATTTTCTAAGGACTTTCCCAATAAATCTCAACCTGGCACCCGCATTACCAACACTTAATTTTATATGATCATTCCACTTCAAATAGTTCCGCTCGGATACTCCCGGATATTTTACAGAAGTAACTGCTACCAGTGTTTGTTCCGCTATCATATAATCATACAATAAAGGATCCTTCTTTCTATGTAGTCGCAATCCATTACATTTGTGTGAGACCTTAACTTTTCCCGTCGAATCGAATATCCAAATAACTTACGGGTTTGCTGCCGGGTGACGTCATCGAACACCGCCGATATTTCGACAGGAGCACACCCTGCCATTCTCAAGGCACAAATGCAAGGAGGAAAAAATGTGCAAGCAAATTTAATACCTCGGTTCATAGAGGAGAAACAAGGAAGACCCCACACACAGAACAAGTGTCAACACAACCAAAGATAACCAACATCAGAAATATTAATGGTTATCTTTGGATGTGTTGACACTTGTTCTGTGTGTGGTGTCTTCCTTGTTTCTCCTCTATGAACCGAGGTATTAAATTTGCTCGCACACTTTTTCTTCCTTGCATTTGTGCTTTGAGAATGGCAGGGTGTGCTCCTGTCGAAGTATCGGCGGTGTTCGACGACGTTACCCGGCAGCAAACCCGTAGGTTATTTGAACATTGCATTTGTGTATGTTAAGGGTCAGTTGCCATTCCCTGCAACAAGTGCCTATCCGCTGTAAATCTTCCTGCACTTCGCTGCACTTTTCTAATGCTGCAACTTCTCTGTATACTACAGCATCATCTGTGAAAAGCCGCATGGAACTTCCGACACTATCTACTAGATTATTTATATATATTGTCACACCTCGTAAGGTACGAATCCTGTCGCACCCTGGTACGATTCTCTTGAAATTCATACAGGACCTATATTTATGCATTCCGCGACAAATACACTCCTGGAAATGGAAAAAAGAACACATTGACATCGGTGTGTCAGACCCATCATACTTGGTCCGGACACTGCGAGAGGGCTGTACAAGCAATGATCACACGCACGGCACAGCGGACACACCAGGAACCGCGGTGTTGGCCGTCGAATGGCGCTAGCTGCGCAGCATTTGTGCACCGCCGCCGTCAGTGTCAGCCAGTTTGCCGTGGCATACGGAGCTCCATCGCAGTCTTTAACACTGGTAGCATGCCGCGACAGCGTGGACGTGAACCGTATGTGCAGTTGACGGACTTTGAGCGAGGGCGTATAGTGGGCATGCGGGAGGCCGGGTGGACGTACCGCCGAATTGCTCAACACGTGGGGCGTGAGGTCTCCACAGTACATCGATGTTGTCGCCAGTGGTCGGCGGAAGGTGCACGTGCCCGTCGACCTGGGACCGGACCGCAGCGACGCAAGGATGCACGCCAAGACCGTAGGATCCTACGCAGTGCCGTAGGGGACCGCACCGCCACTTCCCAGCAAATTAGGGACACTGTTGCACTGTTGCACGCCGTCTTCCGCTCACGCCCCAACATCGCACAGCCCACCTCCAGTGGTGTCGCGACAGGCGTGAATGGAGGGACAAATGGAGACGTGTCGTCTTCAGCGATGAGAGTCGCTTCTGCCTTGGTGCCAATGATGGTCGTATGCGTGTTTAGCGCCGTGCAAATGAGCGCCACAATCAGGACTGCAAACGACCGAGGCACACAGGGCCAACACCCGGCATCATGGTGTGGGGAGCGATCTCCTACACTGGCCGTACACCTCTGGTGATCGTCGAGGGGACACTGAATAGTGCACGGTACATCTAAACCGTCATCGAACCCATCGTTCTACCATTCCTAGACCGGCAAGGGAACTTGTTTTTCCAACAGGACAATGCACGTCCGCATGTATCCCGTGCCACCCAACGTGCTCTAGAAGGTGTAAGTCAACTACCCTGGCCAGCAAGATCTCCGGATCTGTCCCCCATTGAGCATGTTTGGGACTGGATGAAGCGTCGTCTCACGCGGTCTGCACGTCCAGCACGAACGCTGGTCCAACTGAGGCGCCAGGTGGAAATGGCATGGCAAGCCGTTCCACAGGACTACATCCAGCATCTCTACGATCGTCTCCATGGGAGAATAGCAGCCTGCATTGCTGCGAAAGGTGGATATACACTGTACTAGTGCCGACATTGTGCATGCTCTGTTGCCTGTATCTATGTGCCTGTGGTTCTGTCAGTGTGATCATGAGATGCATCTGACCCCAGGAATGTGTCAATAAAGTTTCCCCTTCCTGGGACAATGAATTCACGGTGTTCTTTTTTCAATTTCCAGGAGTGTAGAAGCTGTTTTCAGCGCAAACGGTTTCCATATACAATATTAGGCATAATAATGTCTTCGTGGTGTGTTTGTCCGAGCCCTGTAGATTTGGCTGGGCGCTTCCTCTTCAGGTCCTGTTGCACGCATTACTCTCGGATGGTCCACACCGCAGTTCTGGTCGTCCACTGGAGCAGAGCCTTTAAATTACTCCGGCCTGGCCCGCTTCCGGGGACCAGACAGCCAGGTTGACTTCATTACGGCGGCAGCAAAGCCGAAGAACGAGCGGGAGGCAGGGGTGGAGGGGGAGGTTTTAGGGGCGGCAGCGCGTGTCTGGTGTACACTGGCGCAGGCCGGCGAGATGAGGAAATTTAATATCGCCGCGCCGCGCGCAGAGAGCTTCCGCCCTGCGACCCCAGGCAGAGGTGGTGACAGGGGGGAGGGGGGAGAGGGGGGCGGCAAAATAGAGAGCGCCTCTGTCTGCAGGGAAGGTCTCTCTAATGCCGGATCTGTGACCCGCACTTCAAACTGCTAATGAACCGTGGCGAGCGGAAATAACTACAGGTGCTCCACAGGGGACAGTACTGGGACCACTTGTGGTCTCTCTCTCCTCCTTCGTTCATGTTCCGCCCTCACAATCATATTCCGCACATCAAGACGCTTCATTCGAACCCAAGCTCGATAAGATAAAGTCAATGTTGTGTGAATTCATGTAAACAATATCCAATTGACAAGTGAGCGCGCCGTGGTTGAAATACTCAAGGCTGGCGTGCACACATACATTCCAGACACGACGGTCACACAGGCTTTTAGTTCGGGGGAGAGGCCGCACAGCGGGATGCCAGGCCCTTCAGATGATGATCCAGCCTATGTCGGCCAGTGACCGCCTGTAACAGACAAGTGTGGGACTGAGTGAAAGAGGGGAACGACCCCGTGTTTGGCTTAAAAGCAAATTCCGCTACATTGTGTGGGAGCAGCCAGCCTACGCATTCTTTACACATTGCACACAGTTTCAGAGATTTTCACAGGGAGACAGCAAACGCCAAATGCCAAAGCTACAAGCTTCTGGATTGGTCTCCTTAAACGAAACGTCATTCTTCTGTTTTAGAAGATCAATGCTGATTGGTAGACGATGCTTCTGACCCCTTGAGCTGAAGGAATAATGGAAGAAAGCGAAAGATATACCCCTTCACGTCTGGCGTTCCGTTGTCGCTCTTGGAGCGAGAACACGTATCGAGAGAGTGCGCGCTCGTACATGGACTCGAAAGAGCGAGGAACAAGTCTATCCTCAGTACTTCACTGGGAGATCACCTCTGCGAGAGCGAATCGGAGTTCGACTCTATATTGAGTCCTTGCGATTAAGCGTTGTTCACTGTGTTGGACAACACACTTATTGTGCTGTGTGAACAGACAGTTAAACGCCTGCGAGCGAATTTTTGAGAGGCATCACGGTGGACTGGTTATCTGACCGGTGTACCACTCCAATAGTTAGACTAGGGGCGAATAGGAATCCTTGACTTCATCAAGGCGTAGGGAGAGTTTGATTGGCGAAGGTCAATCCAGATAGAACGAGAGTTATCTTATTTGTCAGCAGCGAGCGGCGCAGACAGCAATTCCTTTGCTAGTAAAATCAAGGTCAGGAGTTAAGTTCATGTCTTGTCCCAACAGGTAACTATCATACAGTTTACGCACATGCACAAGGTACTGTGTCCGCCTAGGCGGGCCTCATGACGATGCTATCAGGTCCAGTAGAGTGCTCGTTGCTTCCACATCGCGGTCACGAAGTGGGGCCGAGGCAGTGCCAGATAAATTTTACAGTCTGACGATAATTTATGGATTCGTAGCTTTCGCTTGACGATGTCCACTATGGACAAACGATAGCTACTGTTTATATATATATATATATATATATATATATATATATATATATGCGCTTTTACCCAGGTATTCCTTTGCTAGTAAAATCAAGGTCAGGAGTCAAGTTCATGTCATACATATATATATATATATATATATATGCCCTTTTCTCCAGCTATTCCTTTGCTAGTAAAATCAAGGTATATATATATATATATATATATATATATATATATGGTATCTGTTCTTTCGGACATGTCCGAAAGAACAGATACCATCGGTGACCATGCAGCTCTTCTGTGCGAATGCACAAACAGTGCCCAAACTCTTACGGGAATCGGCAACGCGCCACGAGTAATGAGTATAATGGACGGGTGCACTACGAATGTAGTGTGGAACAACATGTTGAGAATATGGGTTTCGCGGGAGGCGTGCCAGAGATAAATCTCTGCAGTCGCTCGATGGCTCAGATGGATAGAGCGTCTGCCATGTAAGCAGGAGATCCCGGGTTCGAGTCCCAGTCGGGGCACACATTTTCATCTGCCCCGTTGACGTATGTCAACGCCTGTAAGCAGCTAAGGGTGTTCCTTTCATTGTAAAGGGTATATAAGTTAACCTGTTAACGTACTTAGATTGACTGTTTTAACATTTATGAAGTGTTCACTGGTCATGATATGAGGAAGATATCTTGTGCTTACAAGGTATGGCCTATCTAGGAAAGTTTTTGTGCATACGCAAAAAGTTTAATCACCTAAAAAGAACTTGGGAGCGGGAAGGATACTACACCTCCCACACTAGTCACGAAATCGCCATTTACACTTCGTTAAAGGTATCTGAAAGATTCAGATAACCTTTCTCTCCTCTTTCCGCGGAATTTTAGAAGATGAGCTACTCTTAATGCCGAGTGCAGGTGAATGAATAATAGGATGTAAAAAGGACAGACAATTTGAGACATTTTTTATGCTCTTCACGGGTATGCTACCGGATATGATCGTCTTCACTACACGATATTTCGGTGATCCATCTGGCCGCCATCTTCAGGTGTGATCACTGTATACAAATCACGCCGGAACTGAATGAACATCTTTTTTTTTCCTTTATTTGCAGCAGCTTAATACGCCGCACTGTGGACTACAGATAAAGTTAAAAAACACAATGGGGAGATAGAACAAGAAAAAGAGGTGATAAAACGGTGACTGTTTGAAACTGGTACATGGCGAAAAATTTGTGAAGAAAATATAAAAAACGAAAAGGTCAGTGATGCTGATTAAAAACACAGGAAATAGACAGGCACAATGAAAAAACATGGCGACAGTCTGGTTTCTGTTCGCAACACTTTAAAAGGGGACGCACAACACTGAACACTCGTGGAAAACACTGCACTATATGAAGGCACATGGGTATAAGGGTGGGGGGAGGACCCACACAGATCAGGGGCGGGGGTGAAAGGGGGCAGCCAATGGAGGGAGAGAGCACAGAAAAAGGGGGAGGCAGGGCGGATTCGAGAAAGTGAGGGAGCCAGGGTGGGGGGGAGGGGGGCGTAGAAAAGGGACTCGGGAGGGGAGGGGGGAAGGAAAGGAGTCGAGGAGAAAAAACAGAAATTGGAGGGGAGGGGGGGAATGAACATCAGACACGGCGGCTCCTTTACACCCCGTGTACAGTCCGCTACACCTGCACGGAAAGCGGAAGAGCTGCCCCCTGAGAAGTGAAGAATTACATCGCCACCGACGAGGTGGTAGAAACTGGCGAAAGTGATAAATCGCAAACTAAGACGTAGCGGGGCGAAAACCAGACCGTTATTGTTTTATATCATATAAAATAGGGTTCTATATCTTGTTTAAAGCAAAATCTTCATCTCTATTAATAATCTCATCAGATAATCGTATTTGGATGGATTCCATGAGAACACAATCCCAGTAACAAGAAGCCGGAGCAATAATTTGCCTTATGCCCTTCATTGAGACAATATTCGACGACGGCAGATTTTTCAGGCCAAGCGTCGTCTCAAGGAAGGGCATAACAAGATTGCGGACATAAGGATCGCCGAAATATCGAGTAGTCAAGACGATCATATCCAGCAGCATATCCGTGAAGACGTCGCGAAAATCTATGGAATCACCCCAAATTGACACATTTATTGAAACGTACACTGAAAACAAGGAAAATTCAGCGATAACCCAGAACATTATGGCCACAATCCTCCGCGATGTTGCATTCCGCCTGGTTACATTGCGGACACGTAACGTGGTAACAAAGGTCCACTATGTGATCAAAAGTATCCGGACACGTGGCTGAAGATGACTTACAAGTTAGCAGCAACCTCCATCCGTAATGCTGCAAATTCAGTATGGTGTCGGCCTTGATGACAGCTTCCACTCTCGCAGGCATATGTCCGATCAGGTGTTGGAAGGTTCCTTGGGGAATGCCAGCCTATTGTTCAAGGAGGCCTGCACTTCGAAGAGGTATTATCGCTCGGTAAGGTCTGGCACTAAGTAGCCGTTCCAAAACATCCCAAAGGTGTTCTGTAGGATTCATGTCAGGATTCTGTGCAGGCCAGTCCATTACAGGGATGTTATTGTCGTGTAACCACTTCGCCACAGGTGCTCGATTGTGTTGAAAGAAGCAATCGCCATCCCGGAATTACTCTTCAACAGTGGGAAGCAAGAAGGTGCTTAAAACATCAATGTAGGCCTGTGCTGTGATAGTGTCACGCCAAACAACAAGAAGTGCAACATACGCTGGCAGATGACGTTCACCGGGCATTCGCAATACCCACGCCCTGCCATCTGATCGCTACAATGTGTACCGTGATTCGTCACTCCACACAACGTTCTTGCATTGTTCAATAGTCCAATGTCTACGCTGCTTACGCCAAGCGAGGCGTCGTTGGCATTTACCGGCGTGTTGTGTGGCTTATTAGCAGCATCTCGACCATGAAATCCAAGTTCTCTCTTTTCCGCCTAACTGTCATAGTACTTGCAGTAGATTCCTTTGTGATGTTCTGGATAGATGTCTGCGTATTACACATTACGAACCTCTTCAGCTGTCGGCGGTCTGTCAGTCAACAGACGAGGCCGGCGTGAACGCTTTTGCGCTGTACGTAGCCATTCTCGTTTCCACTTCACTATCACTTCACAAACAGTGGACCTAGGGATTTTTAGGGGCGTGGAAATTCCGCGTGCAGACGTATGACACAAGTGACACGCAATCACCTGACCATGTTCGAAGTCCGTGAGTTCCGCGTTGAAATAATTCTGTGCCGGCCGCGGTGGTCTCGCGGTTCTAGGAGCTCAGACCAGAACTGCGCGACTGCTACGGTCGCAGTTTCGAATCCTGTCTCGGGCTTGATTAGTTAGGTGTAAGTAGTTCTAAGTTCTAGGGGACTGATGACCGCAGATGTTAAGTCCCGTAGTGCTCAGAGCCATTTAAACCATTTTTTTGAAATAATTCTGTAATCGGTAGTCAACATTCACATCCACTTTCTTTTTTGTCATCAGTCTACTGACTGGTTTGATGCCGCCCGCCACGAATTCCTTTCCTGTGCTAACCTCTTCGTCTCAGAGTAGCACTTGCAACCTACTTCCTCAATTATTTGCTTGACGTATTCCAATATCTGTCTTCCTCTACAGTTTTTGCCCTCTACAGCTCCCTCTAGTACCATGGAAGTCATTCCCTCATGTCTTAGCAGATGTCCTATCATCCTGTCCCTTCTTCTTATCAGTGTTTTCCACATATTCCTTTCCTCTCCGATTCTGCGTAGAACCTTGTCATTCTTTACCTTATCAGTCCACCTAATTTTCAACATTCGTTTATAGCACCACATCTCTAATGCTTCGATTCTCTTCTGTTCCGGTTTTCCCACAGTCCATGTTACACTACCATACAATGCTGTACTCCAGACGTACAGCCTCAGAAATTTCTTCCTCAAATTAAGGCCGGTATTTGATATTAGTAGACTTCTCTTGGCCAGAAATGCCTTTTTTGCCATACCGAGTCTGCTTTTGATGTCCTCCTTGCTCCGTCCGTCATTGGTTATTTTACTGCCTAGGTAGCAGAATTCCTTAACTTCATTGACTTCGTGAGCATCAATCCTGATGTTAAGTTTCTCGCTGTTCTCATTTCTACTACTTCTCATTACCTTCGTCTTTCTCCGATTTACTTTCAAACCATACTGTGTACTCATTAGACTGTTCATTCCGTTCAGCAGATCATTTAATTCTTCTTCACTTGCACTCAGGATAGCAATGTCATCTGCGAATCGTATCATTGATATCCTTTCACCTTGTATTTTAATTCCACTCCTGAACCTTTCTTTTATTTCCATCATTGCTTCCTCGATGTACAGATTGAAGAGCAGGGGCGAAAGGCTACAGCCTTGTCTTACACCCTTCTTAATACGAGCACATCCACACACTATATAATTAAGTGGCTGTCGTGGTTCATGATTTGTGGCTGTTGCTGCAGAGCCAAATGCAGGTTGCCTGTCAAACGGCTTCCAGTGGCAGCAAAAAAGGTTCAAATGGCTCTGAGCACTATGGGACTTAACATCTGAGGTCGCACGGTTCCACACTGAAGCGCCTAGAACCGCACGGCCACACCGGCCGGCGCGGAGGCAAATGTTTGATTTTCAATAATTCGTCTAATCGACCGATTTATTTAAAAATTTAAAACGCTCTCCCAATCTACGCATTAAGACGCTTGTGTTAAATGTTCGGCACAGTAGGGAATCTTTTACAGCTAGAAATTCTCTCTCTCTCTCTCTCTCTCTCTCTCTCTCTCTTTCTCTCTCTCTCGCGAGGCTGGATACGTCACGGCGCGCAATTACCCAGACTATTTTCACCCAGTGTTTGACGAGGAGTGCACTTAGCGACTTTCACAATTTACAAGTGCATTCAAAACTTTTCGAAACTCCTTTTCGCTGAAGCCCCCTACAAATTGACAAAAAGGACAAATGTTTAGAGCCGCTCACTGCGTTTCCGCTGTTAGTGCAGTCGAACTGCTCACGCACGATTCATAGTTCAGGACATGTGACGTCATAAGCACTGAGCTCCGTGAGAAACTGCAGTATCCTCTACTTAACCTCTCTTTCGCACAGAAAGAGGTAAAATACGCTGCTGTAAAACTTTTCGATAAATTACCAAATGCAATAAAATGTATGACAGACTGCAGTAACAGTTACAAAAATAAATTGAAATCATATATCCTTGACAACTGCTTCTATACCCTACATGAATGCTTGAATAACAATAAATAAATCTGTACATATAATACACACATCAAAAAAAGTTTTGCATCACTGTGGTTCCGTGAGTTCCGGAACCCGTACAGGGGGGGGGGGGGTTAGTGTTTAACGTCCCGTCGACAACGAGGTCATTAGAGACGGAGCGCAAGCTCGGGTTAGGAAGGATTGGGAAGGAAATCGCCCGTGCCCTTTCAAAGGAACCATCCCGGCATTCGCCTGAAACGATTTAGGGAAATCACGGAAAACCTAAATCAGGATGGCCGGAGACGGGATTGAACCGTCGTCCTCCCGAATGCGAGTCCAGTGTGCTAACCACTGCGCCACCTCGCTCGGTGGAACCCGTACAGGAAATTGGAACAAAGATCAACATAAACATCATTTCCGCCCTTTTCATTGCTCATAAACGAATGTAAATGCCGTGTGGCTAGGGCCTCTTGTCGGGTAGACCGTACGCAGGGTGCCAGTCTTCCGATTTGACGCCACTTCGGCGGCTTGCGCATCAAAAAAATGGTTCTAATGGCTCTGAGCGCTATGGGACTTAACATCTGAGGTCATCAGTCCCCTAGAACTTAGAACTATTAAACCTAACTAACCTAAGGACATCACACACATCCATGCCCGAGGCAGGATTCGAACCTGCGACCGTAGCGGTCACGCGGTTCCAGACTGAAGCGCCTAGAACCGCACGGCCACTCCGGCCGGCGCTTGCGCGTCAATAGGGATGAGACAATGATGAGCGAAGAAAATTTCCGACGCAGCCAGAAATCGAACCCGGGCGCTTAGGATTCACATTCTGTCGCGCTGACCACTCATCTACTGGGGGCGGACGTTATTGCTCAAGAAAAGCACACATTCCATGTTGTACCGTCATACAGCGAGACCTTCAGAGGTGGAGGTCCAGATTGCTGTACACACCCAGTAGCACGTCCTCTTGCATTGATGTATGCCTGTATTACCGGGGTGATGCAGGACATTTTTGATGTGTGTATATGCATTTTTTGCCATTCAAGGGAATCGGGTAAATAATAAAAATTTTAAGCTTAAGAAACAGGAGCTTGATTCATGTGTGCATTTCTTAAGTACTTGAGACGTTGCACATGATAGATTGATCAGTGGAACAATTTACTAATTAACTAACTAACATCATGCGTGCCGTTTTAATTTATTACTTCTTTACTACTGGCTCTATTCGCTACACATTTTCCAGACAGTACATACACATACCACCGAACATACCCGCAAAAATATATCACTGTACGACACATAGTGTAGTTTACGAGATATGACGTGAGAAACATTGAAATGAGTGGGAAACCAACTTTTCATGAAGACAGACCCGTACTGTACTCATCTAGTGTTTGGTAATGAGAGCAGTCAGCTACTTGCAACGGTCTATAAACTATCTTGAATAGTTTTCTAAATTACTGATGGTATTTAATTCGCTGAGACAGGAGATGGCGTCTGCTTACACGCTTTTGGGTTACTTCTTCTGATGATTCTAGCCCAACCGCACACTGCCTTGCAGTACTATACATTTTTTTACGGTCGAACACAGCACGCTGTAGCAGTACTACGGTTTATTTGTACGTTTTTGTGTCGTGCCCGCGTCTCGTGGTCGTGCGGTAGCGTTCTCGCTTCCCACGCCCGGGTTCCCGGGTTCGATTCCCGGCGGGGTCAGGGATTTTCTCTGCTTCGTGATGGCTGGGTGTTGTGTGATGTCCTTAGGTTAGTTAGGATTAAGTAGCTCTAAGTTCTAGAGGACTGATGACCATAGATGTTAAGTCCCATAGTGCTCAGAGCCATTTGGACCAGCCATTTTGTGTCGTTTGTGTTTTGTGTAGTCTATCGCCTTTAACACTATTATTCTTTGGTCCAAAACTTTTTTTCATCATTTCGTCATACGTGTTCACTGAATCAGGATCTTTTGTACGGAACTGCTTTTTGTATCTAGAAAGCAAGTTGGTGCAAATGGCTCCGAGCACTATGGGACTTCATGGGAGTTCATCAGTCCCCTAGAACTTACAACTACTTAAACCTAGCTAACCTAAGGACATCACACACATCCATGCCCGGGGCAGGATTCGAACCTGCGACCGTAGCGGTCGCGTGGTTCCAGACTGTAGCGCCTAGAGCCGCTCGGCCACCGCGGGCGGCTAGCAAGTGAAGTCGTAAGTATCTTTGACGACAGACCACTGATAACCCGTTTGGTGGCAAAAACACGCATTTTCTTGTAACTGCAAAGATGGAATTAAAGCACTCTGCTTTCGCTGTCTTGATCCATCCCACGGTCGGCGACCGGAACAACGTACGGAACTGCCTTCGGCTGTGTCTCGTGTTTCTTATTGGAAGAGAGCGAGCCACTAGAAGGCGGAGGTTATCTGGCCGTCTGTGACGCGTCGCAGTGTGGACGCAGATACCCGTAAATAAACGCCGCGATAGGCACTGACCCAGAAGTAGGTGCCGGCCGCTTCCTGGTCGCCGAGGGAGCGGAGTTATCCAACAGGTGGCCGGCGCGTTGCCAGAGGAGGAGACTTCGAGCGCAGGGGGTGAGCGAGGGAGATGCGACAGCCGACGTGCAGCACACAGGGTGACTGCGATTAAAGCTAAACGTTCAAAACGCTGTAGAAATGACACCACTGCTCAGAACGACTTCATATTGCAACGGAACATTATCGGAGAAGGGGTCAAACGCATGGCAGACGAAAAGAACTAGTGTGAAAATCGATCAATAGATGGCGCTGCATACAGGGTGGTTCATTGATCATGCCGGCCGGAGTGGCCGTGCGGTTCTAGGCGCTACAGTCTGGAGCCGAGCGACAGCTACGGTCGCAGGTTCGAATCCTGCCTCGGGCATGGATGTGTGTGATGTCCTTAGGTTATTTAGGTTTAAGTAGTTCTAAGCTCTAGGGGACTGATGACAAAAAAAATGGTTCAAATGGCTCTGAGCACTATCGGACAACATCTGAGGTCATCAGTCCTCTAGAACACAGAACTCCTGAAACCTAACTAAGGACATCACACACATCCATGCCCGAGGCAGGATTCGAAACTGCGACTGTAGCGGTCGCGCGGTTCCAGACTGAAGCGCCTAGAACCGCTCGGCCACACCGCGGCCGGACTGATGACCACAGATGTTAAGTCCCTTAGTGCTCAGAGCCATCTGAACCACTTTTTTGGCCCTGTCATTTACCGTCTAGCAAAGCCATCAGAAGATCAAAACCAATTGCAAAATATCTCAGACAAGATTTCGGTATAATGCGAAAAGTGGTCATTCACTCTAAACAATAAAAGGCGTGAAGTCATCCACACGCGTACTGAAAGCAATACGCGAAATTCAGGTTACTCGATAGATCATAGAACTCTAGAGGCTGGAAGTTCTGCTAGATACGTGGGAACTAAAATTACGAACGGAAAGCGAATCAACGACTGCATTTGATTGACAAAACAGAAGATGAAACAGGTCTACTAAAGAGACTGCCTATATTACGCTTGTCCGTCCTCTTCTAGAGTACTGTTGTACGGTGTGGGATCCGTAGCAGATAGGATTGACGAAGGACATCGAAAAAGTTCAAGGAAATTCGGGTCGTTTTGTATTACCGCCGAATAGGGGAAGAAGATCCACGAATATGGCTTACGAGTTAGAATGGCAAGCATTAAAACACAGGAGTTTTTCGTTGGCACTGGATCTCCTCGTAAAATTTAAATATAGATCGTTTTCCTTCCTCCGAGTTCAAGAAAATGTTGTTGATACCAACATACATAGGGGGAAATGATCATTGTAATCAAGAAAGAGAAATCAGAGGCCGCACGGAAAGTTCTAAGTGTTTGTTTTTCTCGCGCGCTGTTCGAGAGTGGAAGGGTAGAGAAGCACCTTGAAGTTATAACTGTTTCACTGAGACATTTAACTCTCTTTTCGTTATCTACGATAAAGATCGAAGCAGAAGAAATGAACTTGTGCTGCGGCCGGGACTCGAACCCGGGTCTTGTTGCTTGTTAGGCAGAAATGCTAACCATTACATCAGCGCAGGACGATGGTCAAACTTCCTGCGCGAACTACCTACGCTGAGTGTCCTCCCCAACACAAACTTCAATTCAATTTTCCGTTACATATTGTCACTATTGCCAGGTCTCTCCGATATTGGCAAGCACCCCAGCATTGGACGTAATGGGACGTCCTTGTTACATTGGTGATCTTATAGATCTTATAATTAAACGTTTGCCTCCTTCGATCATTATCGCAGATAATGTTATTTACAGTACCACCACTCTCTCAAACTGTAGGTTCCCTCGAACACTTCCATTTTCCTACATTTATTTATTTCTGTTTATCTTACTGATATTGCTTAAGTTCCTTATGTATTCTGTAGTTACATTGATAACAGTCTCTTTAATTGGTTGTGTATCACTCTCCATATTTCATACCTCCTGATGCAGCCTTGTCTAGTACTAATTTTGTTTATTAATAGAAACTGTTATGTAGGCATGCTATTCCTATTTTGTGCTTAAGGTTTTCCCGTGTACTCCATTGTTATTTATGTACTGTTCAGTTTTTACTTATTTCATTGCAAAAGATGTTACTTACTGTATGCTTCTACTGCAGTCTATATGTGTTCCTTCTCTTCCAATGTTGTTTGTTAACATTTAACTTCTTTGGTGATAATACTCAGTAAATGTCTGAAGATGGCCTTGTAAGCCGAAAACCGGTTAACAATAAAATTAATATTGTAGAACAAAAGCAAACTGGTGCTTTTCATTTATTAATAAAAAGAAAGTTAAACGTCTCAGGGAAACATTTAATTATAAGATCTGTAAGACCACCAATGGTGCAAGGACGTCCCATTACGTCCAACGCTCGGGTGCTTGCCAAGATCGGAGAGACCGAGCGAGGTGGCGCAGTAGTTAGCACACTGGACTCGCATTGGGAAGGACGACGGTTCAATCCCGTCTCCGGCCATTCTGATTTAGGTTTTCCGTGATTTCCCTAAATCGCTTCAGGCAAATGCCGGTATGGTTCCTTCGAAAGGGCACGGCCGATTTCCTTCCCCATCCTTCCCTCACCCGAGCTTGGTCTCCTTCTCTAATGACCTCGTCGTCGACGGGACGTTAAACACTAATCTCCTCCTACTCCAATATCGGAGAGACCTGGCAGTAGTGACAATATGTCAGGGAACAATGAATTGAAGTTTGTTTTGGGGAGGGCACTCAGCTTAGGTAGTGTGTGCAGCAACGTTGACCACCGTAATGCGGTGGTGTAATGGTTAGCTTTTCTGCCGAGCAAGCAAGAAGACCGGGGTTTTAGTCCCGGCCGCAACACAGATTTTAATTCATTTCGTCTGTTTCGATCATTACCTTGAAGTTAGTTCGATGAACCCTGTGCAGGCAGTTAACTGGGAATTGCAAAGTAATCCAGTAGGTGGTTGTGGATGGACCAGTAAGAACATGAGTCTGGAAATAAGGAAACGAATAATGAAAGCCCTTTTTTGGAATTTAGTCCTATGGGGGTGTGAAACTTGGACACTTGTCAAAGAAGAGAGAAGACGGGTAGAAGTCGTGCAGATGGATGATGAAGCTCGGCTGGAGGGACAGAACCGCCAGCGAAGAAGTGCTGAGAAGAGTACAGGAAGCCAGGTCTCTGTGGAGGCACATCCAGACAAAGCAATAGGGCACATTTTAAGACGCGATGTCATTGGAAGAATACCAGAAGGAGCGGTTGACGGAAAGAACAGCAGGAGACGACCGAGAATGTCATACATGTAGCAGATTGGGGAAGACGTGGGAAGCACTACATGCACGAAAATGAAGAGGAAGGCAGGCAGAAGAGAGGGATGGCAAGCTGCTGGAAACCAACCTCTGGATTGAACACAAAAGGGAGAGAAAGGGATCGTTCCGCCAGCAGGCGAGGCTGACGTACACCGCTACGCAGTCGTCACTTCAAAAATGTTAAATTGGCTCTGAGCACTATGGGACTTAACATCTGAGGTCATCAGCCCCCTAGACTTCGAACTACTTAAACCTAACTACCCTAAGGACATCACACGCGTCTATGCCGAGGCAGGATTCGAACCTGCGGCCGTAGCAGCAGCGCGGTTCGGGATTGAAGCGCCTTGAACCGCTCGTTCACAGCGGCCGGCTCGTCACTTCACTCTCGAACGGTGGTCCAACCGTTTATATACTCCGCAAGCCCCCCAACGGTGTGTGGCGGAGGGCACTTTACGTGCCCCTGTCACTACCTCCCTTTCCTGTTCCAGTCGCGTATGGTTCTAGGCAAGCCCACAGATAAAATGTCCCTGCAACGATTTCAATCAAACTTTGTACACATATTAGATATTAGTTATAACCTGGAAAAAAAATACTTATGGGTAAGAATGCTAGCCTCCTCTTGGTGTGAGCGTGATAGGATGGAGAGAGAAGTCGGGAAGGAGGAGATGGAGAGACAACCAGGGGGAAGAGGAGACAGACACAGATAGGAGGAGGAGGAGACAGAGACGAAGGAGGTGGACAGGGGTAGGGGAGAGGAAAATGGATGGAAAAATGGGAGAGGACGAGACAAAGAAAAGAGAAGGTGATGGACAAAGACAGCAGGCGGAAGAGAGAAGCAGGAAGAGAGAGGAGTAGGAGATGAGCAGACAGGGAGGGAGGAGTAAATGGATAGAGAAATGGAAGAGAAGGACAGAGAGATGACAGAAGACGAGTTGGGCAACAGATGAGGTGGACAGAGTGGGGGGGGGGGAGGAGGTGCATAGGGGAAGAGAGAGAGAGACAGAGAGAGAGAGAGAGAGAGAGAGAGAGAGAGAGAGAGAGAGAGAGAGAGAGAGAGAGAGAGAGAGTCTGGAGGAGGAGGAAGCAGATAGACTTAACTGGCAGGTGTAGATTGACAGAGATAGGTGGGAAGGAGAAAGAGGGGGAGATGGAGAAAGAAAAGGGCAGGTGGACAGAGACAGGGCAGAGAAGAGGACCAGGGCGTGTATGCACTTCCTATACGCGGTAGAGACGTGCGCTTGCTCTTTTCTTTGTTTACTATTTAGGCAGACTGAGCCGCAGCAGAGTTAGTCGTTAATAGCTGGCTTAGCGCCTGCTGCTTCCTTAGGATATAAGTGCAGATATTGTGATCACTGGTGCCGTAATATTTACCCACTTCAGTGTGTCAGTTGCTTTTTTTCTCTACATCTGCACTATGTGATCAAAAGTGTCCGGACACTTGGCTGAAAATGACTTACAACTTCGTGGCACCCTCCATCGATAATGCTGAAATTCACTATGGTGTTGGCCCACCCTTAGTCAGCTTCCACTCCCTCAGGCATACGTTCTGTCAGATGCAGGAAGGTTTCTTGGCGAATGACAACCCATTTTACACGGAGTGCTGTACTGAGGAGAGGTATCGATGTCGGTCGGTGAGGCCTGGCACGAAGTCGGCGTTCCAAAACATCCCCAAGGCGTTCTATAGGTCAGGACTGTGCAGGCCAGTCCATTACAGGGATGTAACCACTCCGCCACAGGCCGTGCATTATGAACAGGTGCTCGATCGTGTTGAAAGATACAATCGCCATTCAACAGCGGAAAGCAAAAAGATGCTTATAACATGAACGTAGGCCTGTGCTGTGATACTGCCACGCAGAACAAGAAGGGGTGCAAGCCCCCTCCATGAAAATCACCTATGGCTTTTTCTGCCTCGTTTCCTGGTCCAGTCCCTCAGCATCGCCTGACTTACTTCACCTACATTCTGTTTCCTTTCTTTTACTTTCCTCAGTACCTCCACCACTAAGCTCCTGTTATTAGCGTCCAGTAGGCGGCGCACTCGATAGGTTGCAGTCAGTGTGTGCTGGAGCACTTCAACGAGGTGAGGGTTGCCAGAAATCGACACCTGCGTAGAGAAACCAGGTTGCTGCAGCACGCGTCTCCAGTTTCACGGTCTCCCCAGGGAGATGCGGTCAAGGCGTGCCTTGCGAAATCGCCCCAGGGGTCAGTTTCAGACGCTGCGGCCGCAACGCTACGAAAGGAATGTCGCAGCAGTTCACGGCCGCCTACTGCCCGTGACACGTAAGGAGGGCTATCCGTGAAGCGTTCAGTGAATTCGAAAGTAAAGTGGCTCGAAACAGCATATCCAGACACTCCGGGATGATGATGGCATTGAAACAGAGGATGACACCCGTAAAGCTGAAATACTAAACACCTTTTTCCAAAGCTGTTTCAACAGAGGAAGACCGCACTGCAATTCCTGCTCTAAATCCTCGCACGAACGAAAAAAACGGCTGGCATCGAAATAAGTGTTTAAGGAATAGAAAAGCAAATGATATCACTCAACAGAGGGAAGTCCACTCAACCAGACGGGATACCAATTAGATTCTACACAGAGGACGCGCAAGAACTTGCCCCCCTTCTGACAGCCGTGTACCCCAAGTCTCTAGAGGAACGGAAGGTTCCAAATGATTGGAAAAGAGCACAGGCAGTTCCAGTTTTCAAGAAGGGTCGTCGAGCAGATGCGCAAAACTATAGGCCTGTATCTCTGACATCGATCTGTTGTAGACTTTTAGAACATGTTTTTTGCTCGAGTATCATGTCCTTTCTGAAAACCCAGAATCTACTCTGTAGGAATCAACATGGATTCCAGAGACAGCGATTGTGTGAGACCCAACTCCCTTTATTTGTTCATGAGACTCAGAAAACATTAGATACAGGCTCCAAGGTAGATGCCATTTTCCTTGACTTCCGGAAGGCGTTTGATACAGTTTCGCTCTCTCGCCTGGTAAAGAAAGTAACAGCCTACGGAATATCAGACCAGCTGTGTGGCTGGATTGAAAAGTTTTTAGCAAACAGAACACAGCATGTTGTTCACAATGGAGAGACGTCTACAAACGATAAAGCAACGTCTGGCGTGCCACAGGGGAGTGTTATGGGACCATTGCTTTTCACCATATATATATAAATGACCTAGTAGATAGTGTCGGAAGTTCCGTGAGGCTTTTCGCGGATGATGCTATAGTATGAACTTGCAGAATTAGAAAATTGTAGCGAAATGCAGGAACGTCTGCGGCTGATAGGCACTCGGTGCAGGGAGTGGCAACTGACCCTTAACATAGACAAATGTAATGTATTGCGAATACATAGAAAGAAGGATCCTTTATTGTACGATTATATGATAGCGGAACAAACACAGGTAGCAGTTACTTCTGTAAAATATCTGGGAGTATGCGAGCGGAACTATTTGAAGTGGAATGATCATATAAAATTAATTGTCGGTAAGGCGGGTGCCAGGTTGGGATTCATTGGGAGAGTCCTTAGAAAATGTAGCCTGTCAACAAAGGAGGTGGCTTACAAAACACACGTTCGACCTATACTTGAGTATTGCTCATCTGTGTGGGATCCGTACCAGGTCGGGTTGACAGAGGAGATAGAGAAGATCCAAAGAAGAGCGGCGCGTTTCGTCACAGGGTTATTTGGGAAGCGTGATAGCGTTACGGAGATGTTTAGCAAACTCAAGTGGCAGACTCTGCAAGAGAGGCGCTCTGGATCGCGGTGTAGCTTGCTGTCCAGGTTTCGAGAGGATGCGTTCCTGGATGAGGTCGAATATCTTGCTTCCTCCTACTTATACCTTCACGAATGTAAAATTAGAGAGATTCGAGCGCGCACGGAGGCTTTCCGGCAGTTCTATGTTTATGAACAATGTGCTGTACAATTATAAAAGTTTGCAGGTAGATTCAGTGTTACATGTGCCTACTGTCTGCAAAATGAGTGGTGAATAGAGTTAGTAGAAGATAAATAATAAATTTGAACGTCATGTACGATGTGGGAAGTTTTTCACGTATCTCTGTATTTTTCACATATCCTGAACTGCTAGTCGTACAGTGATGCATTTTTGTAGGTACATTCAGCGCCAAACGTGGCGACTGTCTGCTAAATGTGTTGAGAATACAGTTATTAGCGAAGAAGTAATAAATTAGAATGTCACACATGATGCGGCAGTTGTTTCTCGCATCTCAGTATTTGGTGCCACGTCTCCGGAATTATTGTCCTACAATGATATATTTTTGTACGCCCCAAATTAGCCTGCTTTTATATTCGTCTTATCGATACGTGCTGACTGGGACAGTAAAAGACGGAGAATAGCCAGTACTCCAACAGCGGCTGAGCAGCAGTGCTGCACGGCGGCAGCAATGAGCACGGACCACAGCATTAATGTCGCTGTTGGAGTACTGGCTATTCTCCGTCTTTTATTGTCCCAGTCAGCACGTATCGATAAGACGAATATAAAAGTAGGCTAATATGGGAAAACTCCATCGAACGAGGACGTAATATTCCGCCGTAAAAATCGTTTATCTCGTTATGGGAAGCAGAAGGAGTCTTTCCGTCACCAGTGAGCCTCGCGCAAAAGACTCGTAGAGCAGCACTTGTTCAGGCTGACTCCAGCTACACGCTGCAAAACTAAACCGCAGGTATATACCGAAATACCAGAGAAAATACGCCTGACGACCCACAGCAGAGATACACTGTATACGTATGTACATCCATTTTTATAATTTGTATGGACTCTATGGTTAATTGTTATACAGCAACTGCAGCAGGTCTTATTCGAAACACGTGCCATTATATAATATAGGGCTATTCTGAAAGTAAGGAAATACAGGTCGCGAAATGGAAACCACAGTGAAAATCAAAACTGTTTTATTTTCAACAGTTAGCTACAACTTCCAGCTGCTTATCTCCATAGTCGCCGATCCGACTTAGACGTTTGCCGTAGCGTTGTACCAACTTTCCAATACCCTCGTTATGCAAGGCAGCCGCCAGTGCTTTCCACCAATTCTCTACGCTGGCCTACAGCTCGTTGTCTGTGCCAAAATGTTGTCTTCGTAACCAGCGGTACATGTGAGCAGAGATGAAACTCAGAGGGAGACAATTACGGGCTGTATTGTGGGTAATCAACATTTCCAATTGAAAACGACGCATCAACACCATCATTGCCCTTGCAGAATACAGCTGAGAATTGTCTTGAAGAAGAAAACGCATGACAGTTATGTAACGTTGGCTGCATAGCTTCAGGCGAAATTTCTCACCAGGCGCTCCTACTTGGCGGCAGACACAGTTGTTCTAGGTATCTTTATGTGCTCCCTGTGTGCTCAGAACTAAAAAGAATTACATAATGCGATAGACGGGCATACTAGAGACATTGCCCAACACACTTGTGCAAAACTTCATCGGAGTTTCAATGTGGTTTCCTTTTCGCGATCGGCCGTTCCTTACTTTCCGAATAACCCTCGTACTAACTTGGAAATGCGTCTTTCTTTTATTATTCCACTTTTTTGCCTTTCAATATTTACTTTGTTCATTTCTATGCAACCCGCCATGTGTTCCTTTCCATTGTGACCATTGTTTCTCGTATCTTCTATTATATCCTGAAGCAGAAAAAAAGAAAGAAATTCCAACCACACTTGACTCCTTGTTCTGTCCTCCGCTACTTTTATCCTAGATACTTCCCCTGCTGTCGTGCAAATTACACCGTCTTACAAGGCGGACTGCGTCTGCCCGCCGTCACCGCTCTCCTCCATATTTGTGCCATGTGCAGGGCGGGGTCAAAAATAAAAGTGACAGAAGTGACAGATGCAGGCGCCCAAGCGTTTAGAGAGAAAGAAAAAAGAAAAAAAAACAGCATTTTAGCGCGGTTTCGGGCGACGCGCGAGCCGTTTACGTTAGCGTAGTTTCGAGGCGACGGAAGGAATGTTTGCTGAACGGAAATCCGAGAGTCGTGTCGTCGACTCCTGACGCTCAAACCTTTTATCATCAATTTTTACGCAACTTACACTGTGAATAAAACGAAATACTGTTCAGTATATTGCATTTATTAACATTTTTGTAAAGGGCTTGAACAGGAAAGGCAAGGAAAAATTTTCAGTGAAATCCAGACCTTTAGCTGCTTACAGGCATTGACAAATATCAAGGGGAACAGTTGAAAATGTTTGCACCGACCGGGACTCGAACCCGGCACCCCCTGATCACATGGCAGACACTCTGTCCGTCTTTTTTTTTTTCGGTGTCGTTCGTTTGCGTTTGGTCTGAACGGACGTCACAAGACATTCGTTCAAGTTGGTTGTCGATTCCTTTACTCAGTTGTTTATTATAGAGAGCAAACAGCCCTCTGACCGAACACGCTGAGCTACCGTGTCGGCGTAATTAGTCGTTGCATTTATTCGGGGCGGACATCCCATGGTGCTGTTTAACTTCATCGTTCATCCATTTACTCACTTTTTGTTACAGAGAACTGCTATCCCTCTGCCCTCTGACCGAACACGCTGAGCTACCGTGCCGGCTGTCCATCTGAGCTACCGAGGACAGAGAGGATAGTGCGACTGCAGGGACTTAACTCTTGCACGCTCCCCGGGAGACCCACACTTTCCAACTTTCTGTCCACACACTACATTTGTAGTGCCCCGGTCCACTATATTCATTACTCGCGGCAGTCAATCTACCGATTCCCGTAAGAGTTTGGGCAATGTGAGTGCATCCCCACTGAAGATCACTGGCCTTATCTATATGAAGATAGTATCTGTTCTCTCGCACATGTCTCTACAAATAATTTCCCAAGAAGTGACTGCAATTAAAGTATGCAGGACTTGGTATTCCGTTAGTTTCATTTCGACATTTTAAATGGTCCAAATGGCTCTGAGCACTATGGGACTGAGCTCATCAATTCTCTACGCTTAGACTAACCTAAGCGCACCATACACATCCATGCCCGAGGCAGGATTCGAACCTGCGACCGTAGCAGCAGCGCCTAGAACCGCTCGGTCACAGCGGCCGGCATTTCAACATTTAAGGAGCCCTCGGCAGCTAATGGAATCCCGCGATGCATGGGGAAATCCTGCGATTTCTGTTTTTATCTTCAGGTACACAATTTGACCGAAAGCCTTCAAAACTCTTATCTCACCGACAGAAAAAAAGTAACCACATCCCGGGAAGACTGCGTCAGAATACGTTCCACTGCACATTGCCACCTATCCTCGTTTATATTCGGCGAAATAATGTGTTAGAAATGGTTCAAATGGCTCCGAGCACTATGGGACTTAACTTGAGGTCATCAGTCCCCTAGAACTTAGAACTACTTAAACGTAACTAACCTAAGGACATCACACACATCCATGCCCGAGGCAGGATTCGAACTTGCGACCGTATCGGTCGAGAGGTTCCAGACTGTAGTGCCTAGAACCGCTCAGCCACCCCGGCCGGAAATGCGTTACACCCGAACTGTGTGACGATATGGATGATGATGATGATAATGATGATGAAGACTAACTTTCTTTTTGTATATAATTTTTAAAACAACCATGTAACTGTAAAAATGCGACGTTTATAACGTAAGATGCAGAAAAAATTATAGCTTTCCCTGTTTTTACGATGGACAACAACCTAGCACTTCTAAGTTATTAACTGTAAAACAATAGAAGTATCTATCTAACCTTATAAATGAAGTTCTCGTGCACGAATTTCAATCTTTTCGTGGAATTTCATTTGCAATCCCAAATTTTCCTACGCCTTTTGTTTTCATGGGCCAACGGCCTTGCTGCAGTGGTAACATCGGTTCCCGTCAGATCACCAAAGTTAAGCGCTGTTGGGCTGGGCTAGTACTTGGATGGGTGACCATTCGGTCTGCCGAGCGCTCTTGGCAAGCAGGGTGCACTCAGCCTTTGTGAGGCAAACTGAGGAGTTACTTGATTGAGAAGTAGCGGCTCCGGTCTGGGAAACTAACATGCGGCCGGGAGAGCGCTGTGCTGACCACATGCCCCTCCAAACCAGCATCCAGTGACTCCTGTGTGCTAAGGATGACACGGCTGCCGGTCGGTACCATTGGGCCTTCCAAGGCCTGTTCGGACGGAGTTTCGTTTTTTTTTAATTTTTTCATGAATTCCATGAAAATATTAATAGATACAAGATATATTTAGCATTATGTCGGATTATTTGTAGGAGATATAACCTACACTACTGGCCATTAAAAATGCTACACCACGAAGATGACGTTCTACAGACGCGATATTTAACCGACAGGAAGAAGATACTGTGATTTGCAAATGATTTGCTTTTCAGAGCATTCACACAAGGTTGGCGCCGGTGGCGACACCTACTACGTGCTGACATGAGGAAAGTTTCCAACCGATTTCTCATACACAAACAGCAATTAAACACCGCTGCCTGGCGAAACGTTGTTGGGATGCCTTGTGTAAGGAGGAGAAAAGCGTACCATCACGTTTCCGACTTTGATAAAGGTCGGATTGTAGCCTATCACGATAGCGGTTTATCGTATCGCGACATTGCTGCTCGCGTTGGTCGAGATCCAATGACTGTTAACAGAATATGGAATTGGTGGGTTCACGAGAGTAATACGGAACGCCGTGCTGGATCCCAACGGCCTCGTATCACTAGCAGTCGAGATGACAGGCATCTTATCCGCACGGCTGTAACGGATCGTGCAGCCACGTCTCGATCCCTGAGTCAACAGATGAGGACTTTTGCAAGACAACAACCATCTGCACGAACAGTTCGACGATGTTTGTAGCAGCATGGGCTATCAGTTCGGAGACCTTGGCTGCGGTTACCCTTGACGGTGCATCACAGACAGGAGCGCCCGCGATAGTGTACTCAACGACGAACCTGGGTGCACGAATGGCAAAACTTCATTTTTTCGGATGAGTCCAGGTTCTGTTTACAGCATCGTGATGGTCGCATCCGTGTTTGGCGACATCGCGGTGAACGCACGTTGGAAGCCTGTATTCGTCATCGCATTACTGGCGTATCACCCGGCGTGGTGGTATGGGGTGCCGTTGGTTACAAGTCTCGGTCACCTCTTGTTCGGATTGAAGGCACTTTGAATGACGTTGCATTTCAGATGTGCTACGACCCGTGGCTCTACCCTACATTCGATCCTTGCGAAACGCTACATTTCAGCAGGATAATGCACGACCGCCTGTGCTGGTCCTGTACGGGCCTTTCTGGATACAGAAAATGTTCGACTGCTGCCCTGGCCAGCACATTCTCCAGATCTCTCACCAATTGAAAACGTCTGGTCAGTGGTGGCCGAGCAACTGGCTCGTCACAATACACCAGTCACTACTCTTGATGAACTGTGGTATGGTGTTGAAGCTGCATGGGCAGTTGTACCTGTACACGCCGTCCAAGCTCTGTTCGACTCAATGCCCAGGCGTATCAGAGCCTTGATTGAGGCCAGAGGTGGTTGTTCTGGGTATTGATTTCTCAGGATCTATGCACCCAAATTGGGTGAAAATGTAATCACATGTCAGTTCTAGTATAATATATTTGTCCAATGAATACCCTTTTATCATCTGCATTTCTTCTTGGTGCAGCAATTTTAATGGCCAGTAGTGTAATTATCACAACCTGTGTCTATCTTCATTATCAGCAACACGAATCGACTAATGTTTTTCAGCTTTCAGCGAACTGTCCGCTCTTTGTGTAAACAGCGTGTGTGCTTAATATCTACAGACTGACAAGTTTTACTGTTACGTTTGGCCTATCGCAAGTAATTATTTCTAACTGAATGGATATCTGTGGCCGGCAGCTGTGGCCGTGCTGTTCTAGGCGCTTGAGTCCGGAACCGCGCGGGGCTGTTACGGTCGCATGTTAGAATCCTGCCTTAGGCCTGGATGTATGTGATGTCCTTAGCTTAGTTAATTTTAAGTATTCTAAGTCTAGGGGGACTGATGACCTCAGATGTTAAGTCCCATAGTGCTTGGAGCCATTTGAACCATTTTTATATCTGTGACATGTCAGAGGAATTTATTTTCGGCATTGTAGCACAGGTATCGCTTAATAGACGTTGTATTTTATAATATTATTTTGCAAATCGAAATCAGAAAAGATATAATAAATTTCCTAGTGCCTACATCGGTTTTCGATTGACTAGTCATTATCAATAGCTCACAAACACTTCTTAACCGATAGCTCCGCCGGAACATCTAGAGATGAATATTTCAATGGAGCTCACCTAATCTTGTCACCCGACATCAGAATTTGAGTGTTGACAGAAACAAACTGCCAGTACCGTCGCAGCGTTTCTGCAGCGTTAGATATCTTCACAGTGGTTTGACTTGCAAACATAACTGAAGCGCGCAAGCGAAACCATTTCCGAAAGGAGTAATGCTCCAGAAACAAGCAGAATATTCCAGACAGAAACAAATATAATTAGAACGTCCATATCCAAAATGTATCTAGAAATGCATTAGAGATTCGTCGTTCAATGAAACAGTCTGCACAGAAATGGAAACTGTAGTATCACCGGGAAGAAATCCACACACATATCACTGGTAACCCGCACAAATAACAATCTGATAACGAAATTACGTTCTAGCACAACCAAAAAAAATGGTTCAAATGGCTCTGACCGCTATGGGACTTAACATCTGTGGTCATCAATCCCCTAGAGCTTAGAACTACTTAAACCTAAATAACCTAAGGACATCACACACATCCATGCCCGAGGCAGGATTCGAACCTGCGACCGTAGCAGTCGCTCGTTTCCGGACTGAACGCCTAGAACCGCTAGACCACCGCGGCCGGCAGCACAACCAAAATCTCAGAATATCGCACTTCTGTTATATACAAATTCACCTGTGACGATTGCGGCAGTTTCATATTGGCCAAACCGGGTGAAATTTTAACACCAGATTTAAAGAACATGCTAGATACAGTGACAGTATTCCAAAAAGCCGAGAAAACAGAAACTGCGTTAGAAATATAGCATACAATATCCAAAGAACTTAATACGAACATTCTAAAAACAGAACTGGAAATATACATTCATACAAGAAAATATCCACAGAAATTCTAAATCAACACACAAATTTTAAACGTAAATACTGTCTGTAAAAAACTTTACTGATTTAAGAGAATACGATAAAGGCATAGTCATATGGAAAACAAACCATGCACAGATCATAGATAAACGACAACGAAATGTGACGTAAGATGTAAACATATAGCACCGCAGTAAAGAACTGTCGAATCATTGAACTGCGAAAAACATTTCTTTTTACCAGGTTAACTTCCATTCGGAAAGTGGATGCACTCAGCGACTGTACGTGACTTATAAATTACAGAGTGCAGCAATCATTCGTCCTTTTTAGATTTTATTGTGCAAATCCAGATTTCGGCTACTAGCTAGCCATTCTCAATGCGCTATTTTTTATTCTCAATGCATGTAAGCAGGCACAGTTCTTGGACTACAGTTCTTTCAATTGCTGCACTCTATAATTTATAAAAAAAAAACATTTTTTACGTTATGTGACTACAAAAAATATTGTACTTATCGCTACTCGACAGAAAAGAAACAAAAGAAAATACTATAGATGCAATGTGGTCGTCACTTCCAACTTAAGTATCAATACAAACGCACACATAAAGCAATCACAATTTGTGGACAGAGAATCTTATCAGTGCTATTTTCGCAGGTCACGTGATAATGACAACAAGGCGAAACAGCGATGTCGCGTAAAATACTAAACATATGGGTGACCTTACTGCAGGTACTATTGGAGATTTGATTTTCATTATGTCTATAGTATGCTGCGGACCCAGCAGAATGTAAAAAATGAGACAAGGCATTACAAAATTTTGTACATGGCTGCTCATTCAGAGACCGTGAATAGTTACAATTAAAAGAAAACAGCCCTCGCTCACTAATTTTTAACAAAATTGTTCAAATGGCTCTGAGCACTATGGGACTCAACATCTGAAGTCATCAGTCCCCTAGAACTAACCTAAGGACATCACACACATCCATTCCCGAGGCTGGATTCGAACCTGCCACCGTAGCAGCCACGCGGTTCCGGACTGAAGCGCCTAGAACGGCACGGCCACCGAAGCCGGCAATTTGTGACAGATTAACCGGGTTTCGACACTGCTAGGAGTGTCTTCGTCAGAATTTACACCAAACAATGGTCTATAACATGGTCACGCAATTATGACTAAAAAGTTATGATACAAATTATAAGTACGATAATTCCGTACTTATAATTTGTATCATACGTTTTTAGTCATAATTCCGTGACCATGTTATAGACCATTCTTTGGTGTAAATTCTGAGGAAGACACTCCTAGCAATGCCCAAACCCGGTTAATTTGTTAAAAATTAGTGACCGAGGGCTGTTTTCTTTTAATTGAGACAAGGCATTTCATATTCAGAATATCCAGAGAGGATACGAGGAAACAGAATCGTCAGGAGAGAGATCGTGAAACAGGAATATTAGGTGGATTGAGGACGTCAGTATACAATAAAATATTTAAAAATTAAAACTGAAAAAAATCAGAAAGCTCAGAGACGAAAAGATAAGTGTGGAGTACAAGGTGTTATTTCACAAGAGGAAGTTGAGAGGAGAAAAGCATTGGGTCAACAGGGAAATGAAAAATAATTGGTTTAGGATCGAATAAAGTAATGCAACGAAGGTGACAAGAAGCATATAAATAGAATAAGCTGATTATTTTTGGAAATGAGAAATGTACGTAATGATGCAGAGGGAGGTGGGTGGTTAATGTTTTCTTTTTTTTTTTTTTTTGCCGCTTTTGGTGACTCACCACCGCTAGAGCAACACACGTTCAGAAGGGCGGTCGGGCGGTGTGCAGATGAGCTGCCATCGGCGACGGGACGCCGGGCGTCGGCGTCGGTGGCGCGGCTGTGGACGGCGCAGCGGCGTGTGTGTGGATGCGAGGGCGTGCGTGTATTTGTGTGTGTGTGTTTGTGTAACGCGAGGTCCCGGCTAGCTGGAAGCCGTTCGCTGTCAAACTGACGCCGGCGCTGCTCCGCCGGCCGGGAACAGGGGCTGCGACGCCAGCGCCGCCGGCGGCCGCTGCGCACAACTCTGCCCGCGCAGGACCGCGGCCACAACAGTGCTGTGGGGAGGGAAGGCAATCAGCTGGTCCTGTCCTACACGCACGTGCAAGGCGGGGCTACGCACCCGGCCGTCCACACGGGCCGCCGTCTCTCCCTTGTTTCACCCACCTACATTTTTTTATAATGTGCTTCGCTTTCTTTTGGAAACGTATTACAGCGCCGCTCCAATTTAATTTTCGTAACACTGGAAAGACGAGTGAAAGAAATATACGTTGAGACAAATGTCATAGGCCACCTGCTAATATTGTGTCGGACCCCTTTTCTACCGGCGTAATGCAGCACCTAGGCGTGGCATGGACTCAGCAAGTCGTTGGAAATCCCCTGCAGAAAAATTGAGCCATATAGCTGTCCATAAAATGTGTGAATTTCGGCTGAGGTCATCGGCCGCTAGACTTACACCCTACTTAAACTAACTTACACTCATGCTCATAAATCAAGGATAATGGGGTTGGGGTTGGGTTGTTTTGTGGGATGAGTCAAGACAGCGAGGTCATCGGTCTCATCGGATTAGGAAAGGACGGGGAAGGAAGTCGGCCGTGCCCTATCGAAGGATCCATCCCGGCGTTTGCCTGGAGCGATTTAGGGAAATCACGGAAAACCTAAATCAGGATGGTCGGACACGGGATTGAACAGAACCGTCGTCCTCCCGATTGCGAGTCCAGTGTGCTAACCACTGCGCCACCTCGCTCGCTAAGGATAATGCTGATACATCATGAAACAACGCTCTGGTGGGCGGTTTGCGGGTTTAAATCACCTCGGGGTATGACCATGCGGTGCATTTGATCTGCTGTCATCGCACGGTGGCGCCGACAGCAGTCCACATACGCAGAGGTGTGTTGCTGCATGTCAGAGTACGGTGCAGCGAGTAAGTGTGCAGACGTATTCAGACGTGCTAATGGCGACTGTGTGTCGAAATTGGCTCAAAGAACACATATTGAAGACATTATGACGGGTAGAATAATAGGGCGCGTGGAGGCTGGCCAAACACAGCAGGTTATAGCACGGGCCCTCTGTGTGTGATCTCAAGATTATGGCAACGATACCAGCAGACAGGAAACGTGTCCAGGCGCTACAGTACGGGATGTCCACAGTGTACAACACCACAAGAAGACCGATATATCACCATTAATGCAAGCAGACGGTCACGGAGTACTGCAGGTAGCCTTGCTCTGGGACATTACTGCAGCCACTGGAACAGTTGTCTCCAGACACGCAGTCTACAGACGACTGAACAGACACGGTTTATTCGCCCAGAGACCTGCAAGGTGCATTCCACTGACCGCTGGTCACATTAGAGCCCGTAAAGCCTGCTGTCAAGAATACATGGTCATTGTAACAGTGGACCCAGGTTATGTTCACAGACGAGTCCAGGTATAGTCTGAACAGTGATTCTCGCCGGGTTTTCATCTGGCGTGAAGCAGAAACCAGATATCAACCGCTTAAGGTCCTTAGTCGGCCGTGGTGGTCTCGCGGTTCTAGGCGCGCAGTCTGGAACCGTGCGACTGCTACGGTCGCAGGTTCGAATCCTGCCTCAGGCATGGATGTGTGTGATGTCCTTAGGTTAGTTAGGTTTAAGTAGTTCTAAGTTCTAGGGGACTGAAGACCACAGCAGTTGAGTCCCATAGTGCTCAGAGCCATTTGAGCCTTAAGGTTCTTGAAAGGGACCAGTGTGGACATCGTGGTTTGATGGTGTGGGGTGGGATTAAGATTGGTGCACGTACACCCCTGCATGTCTTTAACAGAGGAACTGTAACAGGCCAGGTGTATCGGGACGTCATGTTTGCACCAGTCTGTCCGCGTTTTCAGGGGTACAGTGTGTCCCACCTTCCTGCTGATGGATGATAACGCAAGGCCCCACCCAGCTGCCATCGTCGAGGAGAACCTTGAAACAGAAGATATGAGGCGAATGGAGTGGCCTGCCTCTTCTCCAGACCTAAACCCCATCGAGCACGTCTGGGATGCTTTCGGTCGACGTATCGCTGCACGTCTTCAAACCCCTACGATACTTCATGAGCTCCGACAGGCACTGGTGCAAGAATGGGAGGCCATACCCCAGCAGCTGCTCGACCACCTGATCCAGAGTGTGCCAACCCGTTGTGCGGCCTGTGTACGTGTGCATGATGATCATATCCCATATTGATGCGCAGGAAACAGTGGCGTTTTGTAGCAGATGTGTTGCGGGGCGGTTTTCTCAATTTATCAGCAATGCCGTGGACATACAGATCTGTGTCGTGTGTGTTCCCTACGTGCAGATGTTATTAGCGCCAGTTTTGTGTAGTGCCACGTTGTGTGGCACCACATTCTGCAATTATCCTTACTTTATGGGCATGAACATGTTGACATACCTACCTTACCTCCGAGCAAATGGACTCGCCCGTCCCACGTCACCGGCGTGCACACAATGGAGGGAAACACAGTCACTTGTGAGCGAGCGGTCTAACGTAACGGTGTCACTGTGTTTTCGAAACAGGAACAATGGAATTGGATGAGGATTGAATGTGCCAGAGGTCGTACAGCACGACAGTGTCATCAAGGTCTTGAGGAGGGGTGTGGGAAATCGGCATTGCCGTGCAGGACAGTGGCGCGTTTGGTAAAAGCCCTCAACGAAATCGGCAAACTGTGGCAGACATGCATCGGGCAGGTCGTCCTAGCGTTTCTGAAGAAGAAGTGCATGCTGTTAGTGGACAGTGATCGACGCCAGCTGGCCACTGGCCGAGCGGTGCTAGGCGCTTCAGTCTGGAACCAAGCGACCGCTCCGGTCGCAGGTTCGAATCCTGCCGCGGGCACAGATATGTTTGATGTCCTTAGGTTAGTTAGGTTTAAGTAGTTCTAAGTTCTAGGGTACTGATGACCTCAGCAGTTAAGTCCCAATGCTCACAGCCATTTGAACCATTTTGATCGACGCCATATGATTGGGATTAGCGCATACGACTGTGCTTCGCAGCCTGAAGGAACGCCAGGGCATGCGAAAAATTGCATCTCGATGGGTTCCGCATGACTTGACGGAAATGGCCGAGACATGGGCCACATCGTACGAGCCAAAACTGGAAAGCCAATCCAACGAATGGCGTCATTATGGCTCGCCGCGAAAGTGGAAAGTTCGTCAGAGCCCCATTATGGTGATTCTCGTGTACGGCTGTGACGGTGTTATCCTAACGCATTACTTTCCTGCAGGACAGACCGTCAGTGCACAGCATTACTGCTGGTTTTTGGAGCACCACCTGCGACCAGCTTCGCGAAAGAAGCGGCGACACTTTCTGCGCAACCCAGCCATCATTTTGCACGACAATGCGCGGGCGCATACAGCGCAAGCTGTGGCTGCTCTGTTCCGTCGGTGGGACTGGGAAGAACTGTACCGTCCACCATACTCCCCAGACTTAAATCCTTGTGACTTTGATTTGATTCCGAAGATTAAGGAACCAATTCGTGGCATTCGCTTCAGAACTGTTCCAGAGATTCTACAGGTTGCTCCATTCGCACCATCAACAGAACAGGCTCTGGTAACTGTATACTACGCCTTCCATATCACTGGCAACGGGATCTATATGACGCTGAAGGACAGTTACAGGTGCAAACATGTAACTCTTGTGTATCGGTTGTGAATAAATAGTTGCCACTATTTGAGTTCCAACCCTCGAAAATTAGCTTGGTGCATACGTTTTGCACGTTGCACGTTGTTATTCGGGCTGCTATTGTTTTTTTTATCGAATGTCTTTTTTTATGTGTAGTTCCTGTTTCTGTCTGAGTTTGCATACTGTCATTTTGTCATTGGGAGACACTGAGTGGGGCTACAGACGATAGAAAATGGAGTAGCAAGTGGAGAAATCGGATCATTTCCGACACTTCCTTCTGTCTGAATACAGAGAGCAGCGGATGCAGCCAGAAACATTTGGTCGTGTGTTGGGATAACGCCGTTAAACAGAGCACGGCTAGAAAATGGTTTTCTCTTATTGAGGAGGATCGTTTCGACATTAGTGACTCTCCATGTTCAGGAAGACCTTCGGGGTCTGATGAAGATCGTTTAAACGCAGTAATCCATAATGATCCTCGTCAGTGTATTCGTGAACTGGCAAATGTGATGCACTGTGATCACTCCGCCATCGTTCGGCATATGTGATCGTGGAAGTTCAAAAATCTGGTGTTCTGGTACCGCATGCTCTAAGCCAAAATCCCAAAAATCGGCAGGTGGCCATATGTGCATGTCTGTTTTCTCGTCATCAGCTGGCTCGTGAACAACGCTCTCCTTTCCTATGCTGTATCATTACTAGTGACGAGACGTCGTGTCTTTATGCTAGCACAAGGAAAAGAAACAAATCTTAGAGCCCAAATAAAGGGGTACCTGCCCGTACAAAGACCTGCGTGCATCCACAAAACATAATGTTATGCATCTGGTGAAACGGAGACCGAGTAAATGTAAATGTCGTGCGACGAGGGCCTCCAGTCGGGTAGACTGTTCGCCGGGCGCAAGTCTTTCGATTTGACGCTACTTCGGCGACTTTCTTGTCGATGGGGATGAAATGATGATGGTTAGGACACAACAACACCCAGTCCCTGACCGGAGAAAGTCACCGACCCAGCCGGGAATCGAACCCGGGCTCTTATGATTGACGTACAGTCCCGCTGACCACTCAGCTACCGGGAGTGGTGTACTACGAATTAGTTGCTTCTCCGAGTTGTAACAGTCGATGGTGACATTTATCGTTGACACCTGAGGCGTCTTGCAGACGCAATATGAGAATATCGAGCAGGAAGACAGAGTGAAGTGATGCTAGTCCACGATAACGCCCGACCGCAATCTGCTAGGCTGACAAAACACTGCACAGGAGTTGGGTTGGGAGACGAGGTAGGAGACGAGACACCTCTCAGAAGTAAGGCTGTGAGTACCGGGCGTGAGTCGTGCTTCGGTAGCTCAGATGGTGCCGGCACGGTAGCTCAGCGTGTTCGGTCAGAGAGCCGGTTGGTCTCTGTAATAAAAAAAAACTGAGTGGAACGATCAACCACCGAACTTGAACAGGATGTCTTGAAACGTCCGCAACGACCAAACACAACGAACAAAAGGAAAAAAAAAGATGAGCACTTGCCCGCGAAAGGCAAAGGTCCCGAGTTCGAGTCTCGGTCGCGCACACTGTTTTAATCTGCCAGGAAGTTTCATATCAGCGCACACTCCGCTGCAGAGTGAAAATCTCATTCTGGAAGCTCAGATGGTATCCGCTATCGCGGTTAAAGTTCTTGTGGCTCATTCTTATTTCAACAGCCTCCCTAATAACAGAATCCCAGTACGTGGAGGCACGGGACAGAATTTTAGTTTCATCGAACAGTATTTTATGTTTGTTCGTGAGGCTGTGCTCCGCAATTGCCGATTTCTCCAGTCCTCTATTTTTAATACGGCGTTGGTGTTCTGCACAGCGGTCGGAAACGGTACGAATCGTCTGACCTATATAATTGCTTCCATATTCACAGGGTATATTATAAACTCCCGGCACCCTGAGGCCGAGATTGTCCCTAACAGGGCGCATCATCTCCTTAATTTTCTTAGGAGCACGAAAAATCGATCTTATACTTCGTCTACTCAGGACTCTTCCTATTTTGCTGGAAATCGCGCCACAAAAAGGAAGAACCGCAATCGGTGTTTCATCCTGTGAGGTTGCATCATTTTCACATTTCCTTTTTTTTGGAGAACGCTGCCTTTATATCACGTGGACCATAGCCATTCTTTCGGAACACATTCTTCAGATGGTTAATCTCGGACCTTAAGTGGTCCTCGTCAGAAACAGTTTTGGCTCTGTATACCAACGTGTTCAAAACGGCTCTCTTATGAGCAGGATGATGGAAACTCTGTGCATTCAGGTATAAATCGGTATGCGTCGGCTTACGGTATACAGAGTGTCCAAGACGCCCTTCCGCCTGTCGTTGTACTAAAACGCCTAAGAAAGGCAGTCTCCCTTCCTTCTCCATCTCGACAGTGAACTGGATGTTCGAATGGATGCTGTTCATGTGTTGTACTAAAACGCCTAAGAAAGGCAGTCTCCCTTCCTTCTCCATCTCGACAGTGAACTGGATGTTCGAATGGATGCTGTTCATGTGTTCCATGAGAGCTTCAGCGCCGTGTGACCAGATCATAAATGTGTCGTCAACGTAACGATAAAGCTCAAGATTTTATCCAGAAGTGACGCGGCAAGAATACTGAGAATGTTTTATATATGTATTACTGATGACTGGAATCTCTATTACGTGTATCTGTTGTGTTTATTTAACTTATGAAAAAACGCTACGAACTTCTGCACCAACCTAATAATTTTGCCAGTACATCCATCGGTATTTGTAGATACTGTCTGCAGAATGTGTTGCGAGAAGAGTCAGTGGTAAAGAAGTGCGAGGGATGTTTGAAAAGTCCGTGCAAAAATAAAAACTGCTTACGTATTTGGGGTAAACCTTTTTCATTTTTCAACATAGTCTACTTTTAGACTTATATACTTAGTCTAACGCTTCTCTAATTTCTTGATCCCTTCAGAATAATAGGAATTGTCCAAGTCTGCAAAATAGCTATTAGTTGCTCCAATTACGTCCTCGTTTGAATGAAATCTTTGTCCCGCCAGCCATTTCATCAAAATGGGGAACAAATAGTAGTCCGAGGAAGCCAAGTCTGGAGAATATGGCGGATGTGGAACGAATTGGTATCCTATTTCCATTAATTTTGCGACCACAACTGCTGAGGTGTGTGCTGGTGCATTGTCGTGATGGAAAAGGACTGTTTTGCGGTACAATCGCCGGCGTTTTTCTTGCATCTCGGTTTTCAAACGATCCAGTAACGATTAATAATATTCACCTGTAATAGTTTTACTATTTTCCAGATAGTCGATGAGGATTATCCCTTGCGAATCCCAAAAGACAGTCGCCGTAACCTCTCCAGCCGTAGGATTGGTCTTCGCCTTTTTTGGTGCAGATTCTCCCTTGGTAACCCATTGTTTAGATTGTTATTTGGTCTCAGGAGTGTAGTAATGTATCCATGTTTCATCCACAGTGACGAAACGACGCTTAAAGTCCCGCGGATTCTTCCTGAACAGCTGCAAACCATCCTTGCAACACTTCACACAATTCCGTTATTGGTCAAGCGTCAACAATCGCAGAACCCATCTTGCGGATAGCTTTCCCATGTCCAAATGTTTATGCAAAATAATATGAACCCATTCATTCGAGATGCCCACAGCACTAGCAATCTCACGCACCTTAACTCTTCTGTCATCCATCACCATATCATGGATTTTATCAATGATTTCTGGAGTCGCAACCTCCACAATGCGTCCACAACGTTCAGCATCACTTGTGCTCATATGGACACTCCGAAAATTTTGAAACCACTTATATACTGTTCTAATCGAAGGTGCAGAGTCACCGGAATGTTTATCAAGATTCTCTTTAGTGAGGCATTTTGCCTTTCATAAAGTAATGTTTAATCACCACACGAAATTCGAACGGATGCCAAACACAAAGAAATAGACCAATATGGCTGAAACTTGGTGTGCGTTCTTTCCAAAGATGCAACTAACTAAACACGACCTCGATACGCGCCGGTGGTGCCATCTCTCGGGCTTTGGACGGACTTTTCAAACGAACCCCGTAATAAATTAAAAATTATGCCTGACGAAGTGTTACTGCAAAATAGCGACAAACTTCTTTCCTCTCATCATTTTTTATGGGGTACGGCAGCGAGGAATAGCTTCGTAAAGGTTTAAAACCACATCTACAGGCAGCTGCAAATCGGCAAGTGCTCTCTTTCTCAAATGCCGGACGAAAAAAGTGCTGGTATTAATGGAGCACGCTGCTACAGTTTCTAACTGTAATACTTACTGTTTTAAACCTCTAACACAAGATTCTAGCTCTTAATGAGTAGATTTTGGCACAATCTTACATTTTTATATCCCATCAGTTATAATACGAATTAGCGAAAACAAAATTTTTGTTGTTCCTGTAAGCCTTTAAATAGGACACCTGCAACTGGAAAAGTGGACCATGAACCACGAAACTCAGTAGTAGATTAGCAATATAGATTCACACTTACTTACCTGCAAGGAACCTAGTTGTGCTTTACCATTTTAATAAAAGGAATTCCAAAGTTTGTGCTTCTTCACTCCACTCCAGCCAGATGCAAGCACGTTATGAGCTTGTCGTCTTTCGTACGTTCCCAGTTGCACATTTGGCGCTACGGCTGTTTTCTATGACTCCATTTTCTTTTCCTTCGGGATTTTGGCTGCCAATTTCTCGGCTTCAAAAGCACGTATAATATCTACACTGATGGAAAATAAAATTACAATACCAAGAAATAATTACTGTGGAGTAATGAGATTTTGAGAATACCCACCAGGATAGCAAAGAGGCCTAACGCGCTGCTTCCTGGACTCGGATAGACGTGGCAGCCCCGGATCGATTCCGCCTGGCGGACTAACGACGAGGGCCAGTGTGCTAGCCAGCCTGGATGTGGTTTTTAGGCGGTTTTCCACATCCTGCTAGGTGAATACGGGGCTGGTTCTCATGTTCCGCCTCAATTACACGGCTTGGAGGCATCTGAGCACATTGACACTATTCCATGGATGCAGACAGTTGGGTACACTATTTCTTTCCCAGGAGGTCGACAGGAAGGGCATCCGGTCACCGCTTCAAATTAACATGCCACATCCGATTAACCAGCAGACTCCACCAGTCGGTGGTGGTGGTGGTGGTTAGTGTTTAACGTCCCGTCGACAACGAGATCATTAGAGACGGAGCGCAAGCTCGGGTTAGGGAAGGATTGGTAAGGAAATCGGCCGTGCCCTTTCAAAGGAACCATCCCGGCATTTGCCTGAAACGATTTAGGGAAATCACGGAAAACCTAAATCAGGATGGCCGGAGATGGGATTGAACCGTCGTCCTCCCGAATGCGAGTCCAGTGTGCCAACCACTGCGCCACCTCGCTCGGTCCACCAGTCGGGATTAATGTGTGAAGAGAGAGAATGAAATTTAGGGAATACATTTGTCTAAGTAACATATTTACGTGATTTACATTGCAAGGGCACAGGTTAATGCATGGGTGAGAAAAACAATTGTAAATGCGAAATTCTGGTATATTAAAAAAATAGTGTAACCACAAGATTGTTGACTGCAAGTGTGCAAACATGCATGCACTGTGTCACACATGTGCCGAATCTCAGTTTGTGGGATGGAGCTCCACGCCTTTTGCAGTTGGTCGGCCAGTATGTGGACGGTTGTTTAATAGCATTTCTGGATGACACCGGAGTTGTCCGATGATGTGCTCGACTGGAGACAGATCTGGCGATAGAGCATACCATATCAACATGTTCACACTCTGTGGAGCACGTTGGGTTACAATAGCGAAATGTGGGCGAGCGTTATCCTGTTGGAAAATGGCCCATGTAAACTTTTTCTAGGCGCTTCAGCCCGGAACCACACTGCTGCTACGGTCGCATGGATGTGTGTGATGTCCTTAGGTTAGGTAGCTTTAAATAGTTCAAAGTCTAGGGAACTGATGACCTCAGATGTTAAGTCCCATAGTGCCTCGAGCCATTTGAACCATTTTGTAACCTGTTCACTAATGGCAGCACAAGGGGTCAAATCACCAACTGGTGGACAAATTTGCAGTCAGGGTGTGTGATTACCACGAGAGTGCTCCAGCTGCCATACGATATCTCACCAGAGACCACACCTCCACGTGTAGCTCCAGTGTGTGTAGCACGCAGACACTTTGGTTTCAGGGCTTCGACTGGCCTTCACCCATGCAACACGCGGCCATCACCGAGACAGAACCAGCTTTCACCAGAAATACAATCACTCCCTCTCTGCCCTCCAATGAGGTCTCGCTTCACAACACTGAAGTTGCAAATGGCGATGATGTGGGGTCAGTGGAATGCACGCTACAGGGCATCTGTACGATTGGCGCAAAATTTGAATAGATATCATCTTCTACAGGTAGAAACATGTCTACCGACTTTTTCTCATAACACGTTCTTGGCTGTGACATTTTTTTCCATCATTGTACAATGGTCACTCCAAACGAAATGCACACTATTTTTGTAAAAATAAAGTTTTCATTCTGCATATGTGAAAGTTTTACAGTGTGTAGATTCATCCTTCCCTCTTGTTTTCAAACTTAGTTCAACCTGTTCCCGTGAGTGGCTCCGTCACAGCATGTCTTCAAGATGGCTGCTACAGTTGACGTTCGTCAGAAGTAACGTGCTGTCATAGAATTCCTGTGCTGTGAAAAAGGTGTATGGAGATGCTGCTGTCGATCGCAGTACAGATAGTCGGTGGGCAAGCAGGTTACGTGATGAAAGCGGGCACGGCAATATTGGGGATTGTTCTCGCAGCGGCAGGCCTCGTACTGCACACACTCCAGACAATGTGCAGAGTTAACGAATTGGTGACTGCTGACAGACGCATCACAGTGAACGAATTGTCACGCTACGTTGGGATAAGGGAAGGAAGTGTTGGCGTTAAAAAGGGTTTGTGCCAGGTGGGTTGCCAGGATGTTGACAGTGGCTCACAAAGAAACAAGAAAAACGGTATGCAGCGAACTTTTGGAACAGTACGAGAATGGAGGAGATGAATTTATTTGGATGAATTGTGACAGGTGTTGTAACATGCCTCCATCATTTTTCACCAGACATGAAGAGGCAATCAATGGAGTGGCATCCTGCAAATTCACTCAAGAAAAAAAATTCAAAACAACAACTTCTGCTGGAAAAGTTATGGCTACAGTGTTTTTCGATTCCGAAGAACTCTTGCTTGTGGACATCGTGCCAAGTAGAACCACTGATGCATATGTGACAACACTGAAGAAACGTCAAGCTCGACTGACTCGTGTTCGACCACATTGGCTGTCGCACGACAATGCACGGCCACATGTCAGTCAAACAGACCATGGACAGCACTGAAACACCCGCCTTACAGTCCTGACCTGGCTCCATGTGCCTATCATCTCTTTGGTAAACTGAAAGACTCTCTTCGTGGAACAAGGTTTAAAGATGACTCCCTTGTGCACGCTGCCAAACAGTGGCTCCAACAGGTTGGTCCATAATTTTACCGTGCGTGTATACAGGCGCTGTTTCCAAGATGGCGTAAGGCAGTTGAGAGGGATGGAAATTATGTGGAGAAATGAAAATATTGTTTCTAAAGGATGTATCTACACACTGTAAAACTTTCAAACATCTAAAATAAAAGATGGGTTTTAAAAAAAATTGTGTTCTTTTCTTTTGAAGTAACCCTCATATATTCTTCTATCACCAACATTTCATTTTCTCCACAGTAGTCGATGGCTGACGGAACTCATGCCAACAACAGAAGTAGACAATAAAATTTTTTGAAAACACTATCAGCGATCTTATATTGATATGATAATTCAAAAAACAGTCTTGATCGCCAATTTCTTTTAATCGGAGTGACCGTTTTCAATCCTTAAGGATATTCTTCAGACTCCAGAACGGTAGGTTGGCTTCCATAGACCCACGACGCTGAACTGAGCAGTCAGCTCCATAGAAGTCCATCTGCCGTTCTGCAGCCTGAGGATGATCCTCAAAGATTGAAACTGGTCACCCCGATTAAAAGAAATTTGCGATCAAGAAAAAATGGCTCTGAGCACTATGGGACTTGACATCTGAGGCCACCAGTCCCCTAGAACTTAGAACTACTTAAACTTAACTAACCTAAGGACATCACACACATCCATACACAAGGTGGGATTCGAACCTGCGACCGTAGTTCCAGACTGTAGGGCCTAGGACCGCTCGGCCACGGCAGCCGGCTGCGATCAAGACTCTTTAATTATCAGAAGTAGAAAAGACAGCAGACGAAATCTGTCTATAGTGTTACCCACGAAGTGAAGAGGGAGTGAACTTGCTTTCAAGATTCGACAAAAGACCGACAACCAACGGAAGACCAGGGTACCCAAGCGAACGCGAGTCAAACCAACACCGCCTCAAAGGCCTCGGCGCTTGTTGGTGACGCCAGGTCTGTTGCAGGCAGAAACGCCCGGGCGTGCTTATCACTATAAAGTGTTTGGTATTGTTTTGGATTCTGCAGTTTTATTTAGTTGAAAGATTTTCTTACTATCGTAAAGCTACAAAGGAAGACCATAGTTCTGTATTACTGAATCCTGTTGAAACAAACGTAGATCAATATGAGAAGATGCTTTGCCCCATCGCAAGCTTCGGAAATTTTACAGTCAAGTAACTATATTTGCTGTATCCATTTCGCTATCGAAACTTACCCCAACCCCCTTACAATGCACTAGTTTCTTTTATTTATTTATTTATTTTTTTCGTTTGACATCGTCACTGGAAATGTGAACTAATTTACATGTGTAAAGGTCCCACTGTTGCCAGTCATTAGATTACAGTCGTTTTCAACGAAAGGAATTCTAAACAGGAAACAAAATAGCTTCATACATCAAAAATACTGCTGAGCTTAAACTTTTTTAAACATGCACATTAGAAAAGATAAATATTCCTCTTGCAACTCAAAGGAGAAACTTTATAAGATAAAAAAAAAATATTTGATAAAACAAGTATCTCTCTTTTGGCTCTTCTTCTGTCCCTCACCCCCTCTCCCAACGTGTACAATCGCAAGGTATTTCATTAACATTCAGTGCTCCTCACCCCATAGTCAACCAAGATACCTAAATGAAGAGCACCAATATGTTCACAGTTTCTTGTAAAAGCAACCCAGTACCAACGTAACTTCCTCAGATTTACAAATAAGGTAAAGCAGCACGAATCCTATTGCTGCTGGACCATGAAGCTGTTTTTGTATGTCAATCCTTAAAACAGGTGGAAATTTAAGTTCGGGGGTACACTATTTGTTAAGTAGTGTAATGAACTGCACAATTAATTTATTGCAGAAATCTCTCATAACAATGTGTGTTGGTCAACTACCGCCAATAGTTTCACATTTTCCTGTGTCAGAGAGGGAGACACCACCATTATGAGTATGCCTGCAACAGACCTGTCGTTCGCCGTGCCTAGCTGACGTGACGTCACGAACAAGCGACGAGGCCTTCCTTTGAGTCGGTGTTGGTCAAACACGATTGAATGTCCATCTGCTCATGCGCGTCTAGCGTATGCACGAGGCAATTCTCGTTCGCTGCTGCAGGCTTGTGTTCCCTCCAGTATACTCAATATACAAAGTTTCTGCGGTTGATCAGTATTTTGGTGTAAGAAACCCATAGTCTCCGGTGTTCGTTACGCTTTAAGAAAATAAATACGATTTATTCGTTTTATTGTCCGTGTTACCTCCTTTTCTGCGATAACACATTGCACACTGAATAAATAACGGGGAAAGTTGCGTAAGTCATACGAAGTTTGGACAGAGTTTCTGCTTCTTCGCTATTTCTGGTAGTGTCCATTTGTCAGATAGGGTTGTCTCACCATCGTCGAGAACGGAATGCTGGCAATCGGCGATAGAAGTTGGCAGCACCGTTGAAGGTTTGCGCCCGTGTGGAGCATTGGAGCGGGAGCTGTGCGGAAGACACTGGGCGCTTTTTAAAGTTAGAAGGTCTCAGGGAACCACAGAAGGATCGTCCGTCTAAAAGTGGGCAGGGAAAACACAGTAAGGTGGTTGTAGAAACGATTCGTATTGTAGTTGTAAATTGTCGTAGCTCTGTTGGGAAATAGCCAGAGCTCCAAGCCCTAATAGAAATCACTGAAGCTCATATAGTTAAATGTACAGAAAGCTGGATACAGCCGGAAATGAGTTCACCCGAATTTTTTTCAAACGATCTAACAGTGTTCAGAAAGGATAGATTAAATACAGTTGGTGGTGGTCAGAGGTAGCTTGCCCTGTAGTGAAATTGAAGTAGATAGTTCGTGTGAAACAGTATGGGTAGAGGTTATACCTGACAATCGGACTAAACTATTAATTGGATCGTTTTACCGACCCCCCCCCTCAACTCAGAAGATATAGTTGCTGAAGAGTTCAAATAAGTACCCCGCTCATACAATTATAGTCGGTGGTGACTTCAATCTACCCCCGATATGTTAGAAAAATTATGTTTAAAGCCGGCGGCAGGCATAAAACGTCATCCGAAATTGTACTGAATGCATTCTCAGAAAATTATTTTGAACAATGAGCCCACTAGAGACGTAAGTGGTAGCGAAAGCATACTTGATCTCTTAGCAATAAATAATCCTGGACAAATAGTGAGTATTGTGACGAATACAGGGATCAGCGACCACCATTAAAAAGAACGCAAAATACATCTATTTAACAAAAAGGTGATAAAAATGCTCTTAATACCTTTTTAAGAGACAGTCTTCACTCCTTCCGATCTGATCATGTAAGCGTGGAAAAGCTGTGGCATGATTTCAAAGAGAGAGTATCGACGGCAATTAAGATACATATACCACATAAAGTAATAAGTGATGGTACTATTCCCCCACGGTACACAAAATGAGTCAGATCGCTGTTGCAGAGGCAGCGAAAAAAGCGTGTCAAATTTAAAAGAACTCAAAATCTCTAAGATTGGCAAAGTATTGCAGAAGTTGGAAATATAGCCCGTTCTTTAATGCGAGATGCTTTTAATAATTTCCACAACGAAACTCTGTCTCGGAATCTGGTAGAAAACCCTAAGCAAACACAAAGCACATCAGTGGCAAGACGCAATCAATACCTACACTGCGCGATAACAACGGTGAAGTCCCTGATGACAGTGTCACTAAAGCAGAGTTATTAAACACAGTTTCCGAAACTCCTTCACCGAAGAAGACGAAGTAAATATTCCTGAATTGCAATCAAGAACAACTCCCAAGATGAGAAACATAGAAGTAGACATACTCGGTGTAGCAAAGCACCTTAAATCACTTAATAAAGGCAAAGCCTTCGGTCCAGATTGTATACCAGTCAGGTTCCTTTCAGAGTATGCTGATGCAATAGCTCCATATTTAGCAATTATATACAACAGCTCGCACACAGAAAGTTCCGTACCTAGACTGCAAAATTGCTGAAGTGACACTAATATCCAAAAGGTAAATAGGAGTAATCCGCTGAATTGCAGGCCCATATCACTAACGTCGATTTGCAGTAGGGTTTTGCAACATATACTGGGTTCGAACATTATGAATTACCTCAACAACAACAAAAAAAACGATTTATTGACACATAGGCAGTACTGATTGTGAAACACAACTTGCTCTTTATACTCATGAAGTAATGAGTGCTATCGACAGGGGATCTCAAGTTGACTCCATATTTTTAGATTTCCGGAAGGCTTTCGGCACCATTCTTCACAAGCGCCTTCTAACCAAATTGCGTGGCTATGGGGCATCGTCTCAGTTGTGCGACTGGATTCGTGATTTCCTGTCAGGAAGGTCACAGTTCGTAGTAATAGACGGAAAGTCATCGAGTAAAACAGAAATAATATCCGGCGTTCCCCAAGGGGGCCCTCTATTGTTCCTGATCTATGTTAACGATATAGGAGACAATCTTAGATCGTTTGCAGATTTACCATCTTGTAAAGTCATCAGATGACCAAAAGGAATTGCGAAATGATTTAGATAAGTTATCTGTATGGTGCGAAAAGTGGCAAATTGACCCTGAATAAAGAAAAGTGTGAAGTTATTCACATGAGTACTAAATTTCGATTACGCGATAAGTCACACAAATCTGAAGGCTGTAAATTCAACTAAATACACTCCTGGAAATTGAAATAAGAACACCGTGAATTCATTATCCCAGGAAGGGGAAACTTTATTGTCACATTCCTGGGGTCAGATACATCACATGATCACACTGACAGAACGACAGGCACATAGACACAGGCAACAGAGCATGCACAATGTCGGCATTAGTACAGTGTATATCCACCTTTCGCAGCAATGCAGGCTGCTATTCTCCCATGGAGACGATCGTAGAGATGCTGGATGTAGTCCTGTGGAACGGCTTGCCATGCCATTTCCACCTGGCGCCTCAGTTGGACCAGCGTTCGTGCTGGACGTGCAGACCGCGTGAGACGACTCTTCATCCAGTCCCAAACATGCTCAATGGGGGACAGATCCGGAGATCTTGCTGGCCAGGGTAGTTGACTTACACCTTCTAGAGCACGTTGGGTGGCACGGGATACATGCAGGAATGATAGAACGATGGGTTCGATGACGGTTTGGATGTACCGTGCGCTATTCAGTGTCCCCTCGACGATCACCAGAGGTGTACGGCCAGTGTAGGAGATCGCTCCCCACACCATGATGCCGGGTGTTGGCCCTGTGTGCCTCGGTCGTATGCAGTCCTGATTGTGGCGCTCACCTGCACGGCGCCAAACACGCATACCACCTTCATTGGCACCAAGGCAGAAGCGACTCTCATCGCTGAAGACGACACGTCTCCATTCGTCCCTCCATTCACGCCTGTCGCGACACCACTGGAGGCGGGCTGCACGATGTTGGGGCGTGAGCGGAAGACGGCCTAACGGTGTGCGGGACCGTAGCCCAGCTTCATGGAGACGGTTGCGAATGGTCCTCACCGATACCCCAGGAGCAACAGTGTCCCTAATTTGCTGGGAAGTGGCGGTGCGGTCCCCTACGGCACTGCATAGGATCCTACGGTCTTGGCGTGCATCCGTGCGTCGCTGCGGTCCGGTCCCAGGTCGACGGGCACGTGCACCTTCCGCCGACCACTGGCGACAACATCGATGTACTGTGGAGACCTCACGCCCCACGTGTTGAGCAATTCGGCGGTACGTCCTCCCGGCCTCCCGCATGCCCACTATATGCCATCGCTCAAAGTCCGTCAACTGCACATACGGTTCTCGTCCACGCTGTCGCGGCATGCTACCAGTGTTAAAGACTGCGATGGAGCTCCGTATGCCACGGCAAACTGGCTGACAGTGACGGCGGCGGTGCACAAATGCTGCGCAGCTAGCGCCATCCGACGGCCAACACCGTGGTTCCTGGTGTGTCCGCTGTGCCGTGCGTGTGATCATTGCTTGTACAGCCCTCTCGCAGTGTCCGGAGCAAGTATGGTGGGTCTGACACACCGGTGTCAATGTGTTCTTTTTTCCATTTCCAGGAGTGTACTTAGAGATTACAATTAACAATACCCTAAATTATAACGAACACATAGATAATATTGTGTGTAGAGCAAACCAAAGACTGCGATTCACTGGCAGAACACTTAGAAGGTGCAACCGGTCTACTAAAGAGATTCCTCACGCCACACTTGTCCGCTCTATTCTGGAGTACTGCTGTGCGGTGTGGGATCCGCATCACGTGGGACTGACAGATGACGTCGAAAAAGTACAAAGAAGGGCAGCTCGTTTTGTATTATCGCGAAGTAGGGGAGATAGTGCCACAAACATGATACGTGAATTGGAGTGGCAATCATTAAAGCAAAGGCGTTATCGTTGCGACGGGATCTTCTCATGAAATTTCAATCACCAGTTTTCTCCTCCGACTGCGAAAACATTCTGTTGGCACCCACTTACATAGGGAGAAATGATCATCACGATGGAATAAGAGAAATCAGTGCTTGCACAGAAAAACTGAAGTGCTCGTTTTCCCCGCTCGCCGTTCGAGAGTGGAACGGTAGAGAGACGGCATGAAGATGGTTCAAATAGTTCAAACAGCTCTGAGCACTACGGGACTTAACTTCTGAGGTCATCAGTCCCCTAGAACTTAGAACTACTTAAACCCAACTAACCTAAGGACATCACACACACCCATGCCCGAGGCAGGATTCGAACCTGCGACCGTAGCAGTCTCGCGGTTCCAGACTGTAGCGCCTGTGTCGCTCGGACACCATGGTCGCCGAAGGTGGTTCATTGAACCCTCTGCCAGGCACTTTATTGTGAATAGCAGAGTTGTCATGCAGACGTAGACTAAGAAGTGTTGCGTCATGTCCAAGTACTTTGGTGTCCCTGGCAAAATCCTGATATCTGTCTTGTCTCCCCCCCTCCAGAGGACGTGTGGGAGCAGCCCTGACGTCACTTCCATTCCAGTTCCAATATCCGCGATATCGAGGACCAGTTGCAACAGCTGGCGGCCAGGACACCGTTCCCAGTCTAACCGGTGCTGGCATCGAAGTCAGAACACGTGCCATGTGGTACTGTCAAATGCACTCTGTTTCATTTTCACTAAAAGTACTTGACGTGCATTATGGAGTTACATTTCGTTTCCTCCATTTCTGTGCTCTTCACTTTTATTGCCCGGCTTTTCGCCATCAACCAGAAAGACGACCCTCCCGTCACTTCTAATGAGCCCAGTCAGCTCTAAATCTGTTCCCTGTTTGCTGAAGCTGGAGGATAACCTATCGGGCGCAGTGATTAGCAAACTGGACTCGCATTCGGGAGGACGACGGTTCAATCCCCCGTCCGGCCATTCTGATTTAGGTTTTCCGTGATTTCCCTAAATCGCTCCAGGCAAATGCCGGTATGGTTCCTCTGAAAGGGCACGGCCGACTTCCTTCCCCGTCCTTCCCTTATCCGATGAGACTTATGATCTTGCTGTTTGTTCTCTTCCCCCAAACAACCCAACCCAACAACCTATCAGTTGCAGTGGTTAATAAAAAAAGAAAAAGAGTAGAAAATAAAAGGTTGAAAATGTGGGAGGAAATCGTGAGTAAAAAGAGGTTTTTAAAATCGTTAATGACCGTAAAAAAGGGAAAGAATGAAATGCAAATCGGACTTCGTATTACAGAAAAGCTATCGTACTTCGTGATTCGGAAAAGCTATTACTGGGATTGTCCTTGTGGCGTTTCTGAGCAAAGGTCAAACCAATTTCCACCACAAAAAATATGTGAAAGAGAACAGAGAATAACAAAACGTGATTAACAGGGGGAAATGGCGTAGATAAGAGTTTATCCTTTACCATGTTAATACGTCTTCTCTTGTGCGGCGTCCAGGTCTTGTTCTCCAAAAATCTGCTTCATTTCTGCGTGAAAAGTCTTAGCTGCTCGGAAGACTTGCAATCGTCCAGGAATCACTAATTTATACAAATCAAAACCGTCTTGAGATTATATGCAATGTATTTTATGTTGCTGCTTCCATCCTCTGAATTTCATACAAATTTCCACAACACGTCTGCACATCAATAAGTTGTTTTTCGTCTTAATCAGACCAAGACTAGCTAATAATTTTTTGCGTCTGCATTAAGCTTCCGCTCTCGAGAGACAAAAGACGGATAGAAAACAAATAGAGTTATAATTTTAGTACCTTCATTTTCTTATATATTTTCTCTGCCGTCGAGCGCTCATACCGCTGCGACGGTATAATTTATATCTGAGGGAACGAAGGTAGCGTGGCGAAATTCAAAATCCCGTTACACGGTCCCTGCTTTCCAGATATGAAATCAACCGTTCTCGAACTTCGTCCGTAGTCCCGTAATGTGCCGACTTAGCAAATGTACTGCACGGTCCACACGCCCTCGCCCTTGTCCGTGTGAGCCCTGCTGACGCGACGCCAGACCCTTACCTTCCTCGAGTTCACTGCCTTCCATTGGCCCCAGTCAGCCAGCGTACGCTGCACGCTGTCCGCTGAAGGCGCCAGCGCAGCCACTGCCGGGGACCGCAGCACAGCTTGCAGAAACACTCACACCGCCGACGTCGGCCCAGCACTGAACACTTTCAGTTGCTACGACCACTTTCCTAGTTCGCCACAGAACTCGTTTCTTGGAGCTCCTTCGTAGGCCAGTGCCGCCACCGATACCCCAGCTTTCTACGTAGTTACCTAACAGTCTCTGCGTAACATTCTAATGGAGGCTTTCCACAGTCGTACCAGCTAACATCCCAAACATGTCGGGCTCACATGCGGTTACTCTTCGTCGAAATATGTTGGCTCAAACTCGTCTAGGGGTTGAAGCGCACGTGTCGCGCTACACGCCCTAAATCAGACACTTGTCGCCCTTTGGTTAAATTGTCTGGCTGATGGCAAGTTTCCGAAATACCAAGTTGATATAACATATAATAACAGTAATAATAATATCGGGAACTAAATTAACGGCCCATAAATGATTCAGACCACACAGTTGCGATTTGGTCAGAATAATGTTTATTCAGAAAGCAAAATAATACCGAAAGTGGTCGTATTTAGAGTTACTGTTACACTCAAGCGCATTTCCATTTGACACAGTTCGATCATTCACAACCTCATTGCGAAATACTGGGTGCTGAAAAAGTCAGTATAAATTTGAAAACTTAATAAACCACGGTATAATATAGATAGAGAGGTAAAAATTGACACACATGCTTGGAATAACATGGGGTTTTATTAGAACCAAAAAAAAATACAAAAGTTCAAAAAATGTCCGACAGATGGCACTTCTTCTGATCAGAATAGCAATAATTAGCATAACAAAGTAAGACAAAGCAAAAATGATTTTCTTTACAGGAAATGCTCAATATGTCCACCATCAGTTAGGATGTTAAGGAATAATGCTGTGAACAGCACTGTAAAGCATGTCCGGAGCTATGGTGAGGCATTGGAGTCGGATGTTGTCTTTCAGCATCCCTAGAGATGTCGATACACTTGCGACTTCAGGTAACCACAAAGCAAATAATTGCACGGACTGAGGTCTGGGGACATGGGAGGCCAAGCATGACGAAAGTGGCGGCTGAGCACACGATCATCACCAAACGACGCGCGCAAGAGATCTTTCACGCGTCTAGCAATATGGGGTGGAGCGCCATCCTGCATAAACATGGTACGTTCCAGCAGGTGTTTATCAGCCAGGCTGGGGATGATGCGATTCTGTAACATATCGGCGTACCTCTGACCCGTCACGGTAGCAGTTACAAAACCAGAATCACGCGTTTCCTCGAAGAAAAAAGGCCCGATAACGCTAGATGTGGTAAATCCAATCCAAACCGTGACTTTCTCGTCGTGCTATGGAGTTTCCACGACAGTTCTAGGATTTTCGGTAGCCCAAATTCTGCAGCTGTTGGCGCTGACAGACCCTCGGAGCGTGAAATGAGCTTCGTCGGTCCACAACACGTTACTCAACCAATCGTCATCTTCCGCTATCTTCTGAAATGCCCACACCGCAAATGCCCTCGGCTTCACTAAATCGCCAGGTAACAGTTCATGATGCCGATGGATTTTGTACCGATAGCATCGGAGGGTATGCCTAAGTGCCATTTTTGAAGAAGCCAATGAGAAAAAGGAAAGGTGAGGGGAAGGGAGAGGGCAGGGTAAGGTGTGCAAGGGAAGCCCAGGGCGGGGGGGGGGGGGGGGGGGGAGGAAGTGGGAGAACTGGCAGTAGGGGAGGAGAGAGAAAGGAAGGTGAGGAAGGAGAGAGGGAGCCCTGGAGGAAAAGGGGAAGGTAGGAAAGGGAGGATTTCAGTTGATAGGAGGGGTAGCCTTGGTCTAGGGGTAGCGTCTTAGATTCATAATCAAAACGTCTTCGGACCTGGGTTCGATCCCCGCCACTGCCTAAATTTTGATAAATGATCAGCATTGGCGACCGAAGACTTCCGGCATAAGAAGTCAGCCTCATTCTGCCAACGGCCTTCACAAAGAGGGTGGAGGAGCGGATAGAGGTTCAGGGCACTCTCTTGTCCTAGGGGTGGGAAATTGCCCCTAAAGGCGGAAGAATCAGTAATGATCAACGACATGAGGATGCAGAAGGCAATGGAAACCACTGCATTAAAGACACGTAACGTGTATCCACAGGACTTGTGGCCTGTAGTTGAAGAAGTGTCGGCAAAAGATTCCGGAATAGTCCCCCATTCGGATCTCCGGGAGGGGACTGCCAAGGGGGAGGTTACCATGAGAAAAGGATTGAATAATCAACGAAAGGATAATGTTCTACGAGTCGGGGCATGGAATGTCAGAAGCTTGGACGTGGCAGGGAAAATCTGAAAAGGGAAATGCAAAGGCTCAATCTAGATAGGGGTCAGTGAAGATAAGTGGAAGGAAGACAAGGATTTCTGGTCAGATGAGTATCGGGTAATATCAACAGCAGCAGAAAATGGTATAACAGGTGTAGGATTCGTTATGAATAGGAAGGTAGGGCAGAGGGTGTGTTACTGTGAACAGTTCAGTGACCAGGTTGTTCTAATCAGAATCGACAGCAGACCAACACCGACAACCATAGTTCAGGTATACATGCCGATGTCGCAAGCGGAAGATGAACAGACAGAGAAAGTGTATGAGGATATTGAAAGGGTAACGCAGTATGTAAAGGGAGACGAAAATCTAATAGTCATGGGCGACTGGAATGCAGTTGTAGGGGAAGGAGTAGAAGAAAACGTTACAGGAGAATATGGACTTGGGACAAGGAATGAAAGAGGAGAAAGACTAATTGAGTTCTGTAACAAGTTTCAGCTAGTAATAGCGAATACCCTGTTCAAGAATCACAACAGGAGGAGGTATACTTGGAAAAGGCCGGGAGATACGGGAAGATTTCAATTAGATTACATCATGGTCAGACAGAGACTCCGAAATCAGATACTAGATTGTAAGGCGTACCCAGGAGCAGATATAGACTCAGATCACAATGTAGTAGTGATGAAGAGTAGGTTGAAGTTCAAGACATTAGTCAGGAAGAATCAATACGCAAAGAAGTGGGATACGATAGTACTAAGAAATGACGAGATACGTTTGAAGTTCTCTAACGCTATAGATACAGCAATAAGGAATAGCGCAGTAGGCAACACAGTTGAAGAGGAATGGACGTCTCTAAAAAGGGCCATCACAGAAGTTGGGAAGGAAAACATAGGTACAAAGAAGGTAGCTGCGAAGAAACCATGGGTAACAGAAGAAATACTTCAGTTGATTGAGGAAAGGAGGAAGTACAAACATGTTCCGGGAAAATCAGGAATACAGAAATACAACTGAGGAATGAAATGAATAGGAAGTGCAGGGATGCTAAGACGAAATGGCTGCAGGAAAAATGTGAAGCCATCGAAAAAGATATGATTGTCGGAATGACAGACTCAGCATACAGGAAAGTCAAAACAACCTTTGGTGACATTAAAAGCGTCGGTGGTAACATTATGAGTGCAACGGGAATTCCACTGTTAAATGCAGAGGAGAGAGCAGATAGGTGGAAAGAATACATTGAAAGCCTCTATGAGGGTGAAGATTTGTGTGATATGTTAGAAGAAGAAACAGGAGTCGATTTAGAAGAGATAGGAGATCCAGTATTAGAATCGGAATTTAAAAGAGTTTTGGAGGAAGGATAGATAACATTCCATCAGAATTTCTAAAATCATTAGGGGAAGTGGCAACAAAACGACTATTCACGTTGGTGTGTAGAATATATGAGTCTCGCGACATACCATCTGACTTTCGGAAAAGCATCATCCACACAATTCCGAAGACGGCAAGAACTGACAAGTGCGAGAATTATCGCACAATCAGCTTAACAGCTCATGCATCGAAGCTGCTTACAAGAATAATACACAGAAGAATGGAAAAGAAAATTGATAATGCGCTAGGTGACGATCAGTTTGGCTTTAGGAAAAGTAAAGGCAGGAGAGAAGCAATTCTGGCGTTACGGCTAATAATGGAAGCAAGGCTAAAGAAAAATCAAGACACATTCATAGGATTTGTCGACCTGGAAAAAGCGTTCGACAATCTAAAATGGTGCAAGCTGTTCGAGATACTGAAAAAAGTAGGGGTAAGCTATAGGGAGAGACGGGTCATATACAATATGTACAACAACCAAGAGGGAAAAATAAGAGTGGACCATCAAGAACGAAGTGCTCGTATTAAGAAGGGAGTAAGACAAGGCTGTAGCCTTTCGCCCCTACTCTTCAATCTGTACATCGAGGAAGCAATGATGGAAATAAAAGAAAGCCTCAGGAGTGGAATTAAAATACAAGGTGAAAGAATATCAATGATACGATTCGCTGATGACATTGCTATCCTGCGTGAAAGTGAAGAAGAATTAAATGATCTGCTGAACGGAATGAACAGTCTAATGAGTACACAGTATGGTTTGAGAGTAAATCGGAGAAAGACGAAGGTAATGAGAAGTAGTAGAAATGAGAACAGCGAGAAACTTAACATCAGGATTGATGGTCACGAAGTCAATGAAGTTAAGGAATTCTGCTACCTAGGCAGTAAAATAACCAATGACGGACGGAGCAAGGAGGACATCAAAAGCAGACTCGCTATGGCAAAAAAGACATTTCTGGCCAAGAGAAGTCTACTAATATCAAATACCGGCCTTAATTTGAGGAAGAAATTTTTGAAGATGTACGAAAATGGTTCAAATGGCTCTGAGCACTATGGGACTTAACATCTATGGTCATCAGTCCCCTAGAACTTAGAACTACTTAAACCTACTAACGTAAGGACATCACACAACAACCAGCCATCACGAGGCAGAGAAAATCCCTGACCCCGCCGGGAACCGAACCCGGGAAGATGTACGTCTGGAGTATAGCATTGTATGGCAGTGAAACATGGACTGTGGGAAAACCGGAACAGAAGAGAATCGAAGCATTTGAGATGTGGTGCTATAGACGAATGTTGAAAATTAGGTGGACTGATAAGGTAAGGAATGAGGAGATTCTACGCAGAATCGGAGAGGAAAGGAATATGTGGAAAACACTGGTAAGGAGAAGGGACAGGATGATAGGACATCTGCTAAGACATGAGGGAATGACTTCCATGGTACTAGGGGGAGCTGTAGAGGGCAAAAACTGTAGAGGAAGACAGAGATTGGAATACGTCAAGCAAATAATTGAGGACGTAGGTTGCAAGTGCTACTCTGAGATGAAGAGGTTAGCACAGGAAAGGAATTCGTGGCGGGCCGCATCAAACCAGTAAGTAGACTGATGACAAAAAAAAAAGGAGGGGTATATGGATGGAATGAGGACATCCTCAGGAAGGGGGAGTTGGCAGAAGCAACCTTGGGCAAGGGTGTGGAGAGTTTGTAGATGGAGAACAGGTTGGACGCAAGAGTATAGGCGCATCATCAGGATGGGGTGAGAAAGGATGGGAGTAACAAGCGGGTGGTGAGGATCGAGCTTGCGGGAGGTATAGAGGATCTGTATCCGTTAGAGGAAAAGGAGGAGGTGCTGGATCAAATGGTTCAAATGGCTCTGAGCACTATGGGGCTTAACTGCTGAGGTTATCAGTCCCCTAGAACTTAGAACTACTGAAACCTAACTAACCTAAAAGGACATCAGACACATCCATGCCCGAGGTAGGATTCGAACCTGCGACCGTAGCGGTCGCGCGGTTCCAGACTGTAGCGCCTAGAACCGCTCGGCCACTTTGGCCGGCGGAGGTGCGGGGAAGGGATCAAGTCATAAAGGATCCACGTGGGGGAGGGGAGACAGATGCTATACGAGAGATGGATCGCAAGGCGTTCAAGGATTTGTAGGGACTTATAATAGGTGGGAGGGGCGGATATCCAGGTGGGGTGGGCATAACAAAGGATGGGGCGGATGAGGGAGGAGTGGAGGATTGTGAAGGGGTCCAGACCCCATGTTCGGCCAGAGAGGAGTTTGAGGAGATGAAGACGGGTTCCTGCCTTGGTGTGGACTGTCTGGAGAAGGGGGGTCCAGGAAAGGTGGCAGTCGAGAGTGATGCCAAGGTACTTGAGGGTGAGCCATAGATGGTAAGATAGAAATCCAAGAGACGGAAGGAAGGGGTGGTTGCCTGGGTTTTGGAAGGATTGACCGTGAGGAGACACTGGTCGCCCCAAGAGGTGAACTGGTCATGATGCGATTGGAGAAGGCGGGAGCACTGAATGGTGGGGGCGAGGTCAAGGAAGGTGGTTTCATCGGCATATTGGAGAAGGTGGGTGGGGCGGGGCGATGGCATGTCCGCCGTGTAGAGAAGGTAGATAAGAGGGGAGAGGACGGAAGCGTGGGGCACACCGGCACAGGGGTAGAAGGTGTAGGAATGGTAGCACAGGAAGGGCGATGAGAGAGGAAGGAGGCGATCAGACAGAGGTAATTAATGGGACGGGTGAATGTTTGGAGCTTGAAGAGGAACAGCTGCAACAAAGTGCTGCCCTATGTACACGCTACTAGCGCCATCTGTACACGTGCAAACCACTTACATCAGCTCAGCGCATAGGAGGGGGACTGACGCAGCCACGCATGTGGAGGCTGTCGCGTGTGCAGGTCGGGCCAGCACCTCGCTGCCTTCGTTTGCCTGCTGCAGCGCATTCGCCAGGCGCCCGTCGAGGCGGAGAAACGACCGTCTAAGCCGGTTTGGCGACCCGCCACGCATTGCAACCGGATAGCTCTCAGGTATAAAGCCGCAGGGGGCCTGCAAGGGCCTACCGGAAACCCCTGCGGCTACCGCCTCACTTAGCGCCATATCCGAGTCCGGAGCGAAAATTCGGCAGTGCGACCAATAGTGCGAATCTGTCCTACTGCACAGCAGCTACTCTACTGGCCATTAAAATTGCTACACCACGAAGATGACGTGCTACAAACGCGAAATTTAACCGACAGGAAGAAGATGCTGTGATATGCAAATGATTAGCTTTTCAGAGCATTCACTCAAGGTTGGCGCCGGTGGCGACACTTACAACGTGCTGACATGAGAAAAGTTTCCAACAGATTTCTCATACACAAACAGCAGTTGACCAGCGTTCTCTGGTGAAACGTTGCTGTGATGCCTCGTGTAAGGAGGAGAAATGCGTACCATCACGTTTCCGACACTGATAAAGGTCGGATTGTAGCCTATCGCGATTGCGGTTTATCGTATCGCGACATTGCTGCTCGCGTTGGTCGAGATCCAGGGACTGTTGGCAGAATATGGAATCGGTGGGTTCAGGTGGGTAATACGGAACGCTGTGCTGGATCCCAACGGCATCGTATCACTAGCAGCCGAGATGACAGGCATCTTATCCGCACGGATGTAACGGATCGTGCAGCAACGTCTCGATCCCTGAGTCAACAGATGGGGACGTTTGCAAGACAACAACCACCTCCACGAACAGTTCGACGACGTTTGCAGCAGCACGGACTGACAGCTCTGAGACCGTGGCTGCGGTTACCCTTGACGCTGCATCACAGACAGGAGCGCCTGCGATGGTGTACTCGACGACGAACCTGGGTGCACGAATGGCAAAACGTCATTTCTTTGGGATGAATCCAGGTTCTGTCTACAGCATCGTGATGGCCGCATCCGTGTGTGGCGACATCGTGGTGAACGCACTTTGGAACCGTGTATTCGTCATCGCCGCACTGGCATTCACCCGGCGTGATGATGAGGGGTCCCATCGCCTACACGTCTCGGTCACCTCTTGTTCGCATTGACGGCACTTTGAACAGTAGACGTTACATTAAAGATGTGTGGCTCTACCCTTCACGCGAAACCCTACATTTCAGCAGGATAATGTACGACCGCATGTTGCAGGTCCTGTACGGGCCTTTCTGGATACAGAAAATGCTCGACTACTGCCCTGGCCAGCACATTCTCCAGATCTCTCACCAATTGAAAACGTCTGGTCAATGGTGGCCGAGCAACTGGCTGGTCACAATACGCCAGTCACTACTCTTGATGAACTGTGGTATCGTGTTGAAGCTGCATCGGCAGCTGTACCTGTACACGCTATCCAAGCTCTGTTGGACTCAATGCCTAGGCGTATCAAGGCCGTTATTACATCCAGAGGTGGTTGTTCTGGGTACTGATTTCGCAGGATCTATACGTGAAAATGTAATCACATGTCAGCTCTAGTATGATATATTTGTCCAATGAATACCCGTTTATCATCTGCATTTCTTCTTGGTGTAGCAATTTTAACGGCCAGTAGTGTAGCTTCTCACCAGCTACCACGAGCAAGCTGCAACCGGGTGTGTGGCTCAGAGGTCTCTCTGTACAGAGAGGTTCACAAACTGAGTACGAGCAGATGTCAATCTTATCAGATCCGTACAAGCACGCCGGACTCAACACCAGCCTCTCTCAGGACATGTCACGCTAAACTTGTTACTCTGGTGCATACGTTCGCAGCCTTTTTGTTTTGCATGTTGGTATTCCCGTAGCTAAGGGTTTATTTATCGATTCTCATATTTTATTTTTCACTGTTGCTATCTGGGTTTACGTATTGTCATTTTGTCATTTGGAGATAGTGAGCGGAGGCGTGGACGCTAGGAAATGGAGCCCCAAGTGGAGAAATTGGCACATATCCGGGATATTCTTCTGTTTGAGTTCAATATCGAGGCGACAGTGGCGCAAGCAGCCAGAAAAATTCGCGCCGAATATGGGGTTAATGACGTCGGACAGACCATGGCAAGAAAATGGTTTTCTCGTATTATGGTTAATTGTTTCGACATCAGTGAGTCTCTCCACATTCAGGAAGGCCTTTGAGGCTTGATGAATTTGACAGCATTAATCCACAACGTGCCATTTTACTCGACAACTGACAGCTGTGATAAACTGCGATCATTCCACCATCTGCAGTTGGAGGGTTCAAAAATCGGGTGTATCGGTTTTGCATGCACTACGCCAAAGTCACAATAAAAAAAGGAGCGAGTAGCCCTGTGTGCATCTCGGCTTGCTCGTCATCAGTTGGCTCGTTAGGGTGACGATGATGATGATGATGATGAAGTCCCATACTCCTTAACAGAGTGTACGGGAACGATGCGGTAGACCCTCACCGCTGTACTAGGCAAGGTCCTAGCGGAGGTGGTTTGCCATTGACTTACACCGACCGTAATGGGGATGAATGATGATGACGACACAGCAACACCCCGCCGGGAATCGAAACCTGGACGCCGTGCTCGGGAAGCGAGAACGCTACCGCGAGACCACAAGCTGCGTTATTGTTTGAGCTCCTTGTGGTAAGATAAGAAAAAGAAAGGAACGGTTGAGCCCAAACAAAACAGCAATTCCCCTGCGTGCATCCACAAAAGATAATGTTGTGCATCCACTATCACAGTGACAGTGTGGTAGACTATGAATTGCTCCCCCGTGGTGTAACCATCATTGCTAACATTTATTGTCAATCATTGAGACGTGTTGCAAATGCAGTCCAAGAGCAACGTCCAAGAAGACTGTATGAAGTGATGTTACTTCACGATTACGCCCTCCCACATTCTTCTAGACTGACAAAAAGCACTGTACAAGAGTTGGGAAGTCATTCTGCACCCACCTCATTCACCTGATCTTGCGGCCTTAGATTTTTCACCTTTTCCGCCCTCTATCGATCAACCTTCACGGAACTTCCGTTCCAGATGGCAGACTGCCGTAAATACTGAAGAAATCTTACTAATGACTAAATTCTCTGTAATGTGTACCTGTTGTCTTCGCTAAAGTTATGGAAAAACGCTACGAATTTGTGCTCCAAACTAACACTACGGTACCACTTACCAGAATATCTCTACCTATGGTCCCTAACACCCTATGTAAGTGATCTCTCTGTGAGGGACGAAAGTTTTTGACTGCGTTTATCTGCAAGGCAGCTTGCACTACTTGCAGTAACGTATTTTGCACTTTCCTGTCTTTAGTTTTGTGTTCCACTAGTTGTGAAGATGATGCTACTGAATAGGAACGCTGATCAAGTAAGAATAGACGGCAAGAAAATGGACAAAGGAGGGTATGTGTGTTTAATAGAGCTGACTTTGAGGACAACACAATTCCCAATCCTCAGGCCGAGAAAATCTCCGACCCAATTGGGAATCGAACTTGGGCCTCTTCATTTAGCAATCGAGTACAGTTACCTAGGCAGGCACTGTACGAATATCTCACCTGTCCATTTCGTAATAAGTGTCATCTGCTGATAATTGCAACTGGAGGCACAAGTGCCACGTTGATGTACAAGTACCACACTGAAGCACAGGTACTATGAAATGAAATGAGCATTTGGCATCATTATCCGGGAGGCCCCTTACGAGGCAGTTTCGGCTGCCTTGATGCAGGTCTTATTACATTAGACGCCACATTGGGCGATCTGTGCGCCAGATGGGAATGAAATGATGATGAAGACAACACAACACCCAGTCACTGAGCAGAGAAAATCCACGACCCAGCCGAGAATCGAACCTGGATCCGTAGGACGGCAATCCGTCATGCTGACCATTCAGCTAACAGGTTGGACACAACTACTATGTTGAGACACACTACCATGTTGAGGCACAAGTACCACATTCAGGTACAAGTACGACATTGGGACACAAATACCACCTTAAGTCACGAGTACCACATTGAGGTACAAGTACCACTTAAGGCACAAGTACCAAGTTGAGGCATAAGTACCACACTGAGGCACAGGTACCACATTGAGGTACAGGTACCACTTGAGGCACAAGTACCACAATGAGGCACAAGTGCCACACTGAGGCACAAGTACCACATTGAGGTACAAGTACCACACTGAGGCACAAGTACCACATTGAGGTACAAGTACCACACTGAGGCACAAGTGCCACATTGAGGTACAGGTACCACACTGAGGCACAAGTACCACATTGAGGTACAGGCACCACTTGAGGCACAAGTGCCACATTGAGGTACAGGTACCACACTGAGGCACAAGTACCACATTGAGGTACAGGCACCACTTGAGGCACAAGTACCAAGTTGAGGTATAAGTACCACACTGAGGCACAGGTAACACATTGAGGTACAGGTAACACTTGAGGCACAAGTACCAAGTTGAGGTATAAGTACCACACTGAGGCACAGGTAACACATTGAGGTACAGGTAACACTTGAGGCACAAGTACCACAATGAGGCACAATTGCCACAGTGCGGCACAAGTACCACATTGAGGTACAAGTGCCACACTGAGACACAAGTACCACATTGAGGTACAAGTACCACACTGAGGCACAAGTGCCACACTGAGGCACAAGTACCACATTGAGGTACAAGTACCACACTGAGGCACAAGTACCACATTGAGGTACAAGTACCACACTGAGGCACAAGTGCCACATTGAGGTACAGGTACCACACTGAGGCACAAGTACCACATTGAGGTACAGGTACCACTTGAGGCACAAGTACCAAGTTGAGGTATAAGTACCACACTGAAGCACAAGTACCACATTGAGGTACAAGTACCAAACTGAGGCACAAGTTCTGCACTGAAGCACAAGTACCACACTGAGGTACAAGTACCACACTGATATACAAGTGCCACACTGAGGTACAAGTGCCGCACTGAGGCACAAGTACCACACTGAGGCACAAGTACCACATTGAGGTACAAGTACCACACTGAGGTACAAGTACCACATTGAGGTGCAAGTACCACACTGAGGCACAAGTACCACATTGAGGTACAGGCACCACTTGAGGCACAAGTACCAAGTTGAGGTATAAGTACCACACTGAGGCACAGGTAACACATTGAGGTACAGGTAACACTTGAGGCACAAGTACCACATTGAGGTACAAGTGCCACACTGAGACACAAGTACCACATTGAGGTACAAGTACCACACTGAGGCACAAGTGCCACATTGAGGTACAGGAACCACACTGAGGCACAAGTACCACATTGAGGTACAGGTACCACTTGAAGCACAAGTACCAAGTTGAGGTATAAGTACCACACTGAAGCACAAGTACCACATTGAGGTACAAGTACCAAACTGAGGCACAAGTTCTGCACTGAAGCACAAGTACCACACTGAGGTACAAGTACCACACTGATATACAAGTGCCACACTGAGGTACAAGTGCCACACTGAGGCACAAGTACCACACTGAGGCACAAGTACCACATTGAGGTACAAGTACCACACTGAGGTACAAGTGCCACACTGAGGTACAAGTACCACATTGAGGTGCAAGTACCACACTGAGGCACAAGTGCCACATTGAGGTACAGGTACCACACTGAGACACAAGTACCACATTGAGGTACAGGTACCACTTGAGGCACAAGTACCAAGTTGTGGTATAAGTACCACACTGAAGCACAAGTACCACATTGAGGTACAAGTACCAAACTGAGGCACAAGTTTTGCACTGAGGCACAAGTACCACACTGAGGTACGAGTGCCACACTGATATACAAGTGCCACACTGAGGTACAAGTGCTGCACTGAGGCTCAAGTGCCACACTGAGGCACAAGTACCACATTGAGGTACAAGTACCACACTGAGGTACAAGTACCACACTGAGGCACAAGTGCCACACTAAGGCACAAGTACCACATTGAGGTACAAGTACAACACTGAGGCACAATTGCCACATTGAGGTACAGGTACCACTTGAGGCACAAGTACCAAGTTGAGGCATAAGTACCACACTGATGCACAAGTACCACATTGAGGTACAAGTTCCACACTGAGGCACAAATACCACACTGAGGCACAAGTGCCACACTGAGGCACAAGTACCACATTGAGGTACAAGTACCACACTGAGGCACAAGTGCCACACTAGGCATAAGTACCACATTGGGGTACAAGTCCCACTTGAGGCACAAGTACCACATTGAGGTACAAGTATGATGTGTGCAAGCCCAATCGTTTGTGAGTGTCCAGCAGCGCATGATGGACTCGGCATGTTCGACGGAGACAATCGCATGAGGGATCCGTGTGCCTGCAACTTAACCATGTCATGTGACCGTAGCTCCACTGTACAATGTTTAATGTCAGCAGTTGGCATCTTCTATAATGTTTACATCTACAAGGTGACAATTATTGAGGTATATCAAAAAAAACTAAATTATATACAAACTATAGTGTTCACACACTTTATTCAACATGTAAACATCACTACAGATGGTGAGATTTAGGTTATGACATGTTCGCTATACCTGCCATCATTGGCGATGATGTGGCGCAGACCAGTAGCGAAATTCTGCATGACTCCCTGAAGTCTTGGAACACCGATGCTGTCGATAACCTCCTGAATGGCTCTTTTCAGCTCGGCAATGGCCTTAGGGTTGTTTCTAATTTAGCCCCACGAAAAGGAGCCGCCTGTGTTCAAATCTGGACCATATAAGCCAATCGAGGCCCATGCCAGTGGCCTCTGGGTACCCAAGAGCCAGAATGAAATCCAGGAATCAAGCACTCTCCTACTTCGACGCATGAACGACATCTTGTCGAAATCAGGGCCACTTTGGATAATGGGGATGAAATCATCTTCCAAAACCTTCACGTCCCGCTTGGTAGTCGTACCATCAAGGAATGTCGCACTGATTATTCTGTGACTGGACTCTGCGCACCGCATAGTCACTTTTTGAACGAGAAGAGACTTCTCGATCGCGAAATGCGGATTCTCAGTCCCCCAAATGCGCCAATTTTGCTTACTGACGAACCCATCCTAATGAAACTGGGCTTTGTCACTAAACCAAATCGTACATGCGCATACTAATTCTCTGCGGCCAGCCGTGCAGTTTGAACGTCCTAACGCAAACCGTTCAAAAGCTATGACGATTATATATGTCATAGTTCAATGATTGCCACCCAGTACCTCTACATCTACAAGATTACTCTGCAGTTCACAATTAAATGCCTGGCAGAAGGTCATCGAACCACCTTCAAGATCCTTCTCTACCGTTCCAGTTTCGAACAGCATGGGGGAAAAACGACCGCTTGAATATTTCCATCTGAGCTTTGATTTCTCCTATTGTATTACAATGGGCGCCAAAAAAATATTTTCACACTCTGAGGAAAAAGTTGGTAGTTGAAACTCCAAGAGAAGTTCCTGCCGCGGCGAAATAGTCTTCGCCGGCCGCGGTGGTCTCGCGGTTCTAGGCGCGCAGTCCGGAGCCGTGCGACTGCTACGGTCGCAGGTTCGAATCCTGCCTCGGGCATGGATGTGTGTAATGTCCTTAGGTTAGTTAGGTTTAAGTAGTTCTAAGTTCTAGGGCACTAATGACCACAGCAGTTGAGTACCATAGTGCTCAGAGCCATTTAAACCATTTAAAATAGTCTTCGTTTTAATGATTGGCACCCCAATTCGTGTACCGTATCCGTGGCACTCTGTCCCTTATTTCACGATAATACAAAACAAGCTGTCCTACTGACGAACTTTTTCCATGTCCTCCGTCAACCCTATGTGATGTGGATCCGACGTCCCACAGCAGTATTCTAGAAAAGGAGAGACTAGTGTAGTTTAAGCAGTCTCTTTAGTATATCTCTTGCATCTTCTAACTGTTTTGTCAGTGAAACGTAATCTTAGGTTTGCCTTCCCCATAACGTTTTCTATGTGGTCATTGCAATAATGTTGTTCATAATTATAATTGCTAGGTATTTAGTTAAACGCCGGCCGCGGTGGCCGTGCGGTTCAGGCGCTGCAGTCCGGAACCGCGGGGCTGCTACGGTCGCAGGTTCGAATCCTGTCTCGGGCATGGGTGTGTGTGATGTCCTTAGGTTAGTTAGGTTTAAGTAGTTCTAAGTTCTAGAGGACTTATGACCTAAGATGTTGAGTCCCATAGTGCTCAGAGCCATTTGAACCATTTTTATTTAGTTAAACTGACAGCCTTTACATTTGCGTGATTTATAGTGTAACTAGAAGGTTTCAGATAGATTATATACTGGTAAGACAGAGATTTAGGAACCGGGTTTTAAACTGTAAAACATTTCCAGGGGCAGATGTGGACTCTGACCACGATCTATAGGTCATGAACTGCAGATTAAAACTGAAGAAACTACAGAACGGGGGGAATTAAAAGAGATGGGACCTGGATAAACTGACAGAACCAGCGGTTGCACAGGGTTTCAGGGAGAGCATAAGGGAACAATTGACAGGAATGGGGGAAAGAAATACAGTAGAAGAAGAATGCGTAGGTTTTAGGGATGAAGTAGTGAAGGAAGCAGAAGGTCAAGTAGGTAGAAAGACGAGGGCTAGTAGAAATCATTGGGTAACAGAAGAAATATTCAATTTAATTCATGAAAGGAGAAAATATAAAAATGCAGTAAATGAAGCAAAGGAATACAAACGACACAAAGCTTTACTCCTCGCCTGGGCTGACATCGGACTGTTGATGACTGGAGACATGTTGCCTGGTCGGACGAGTCTCGTTTCAAATGGTTTGACCCGATAGTCGTGTACGGATATGGAGGCAACCTCATGAATCCATGGACCCTGTACGTCAGCTCTTCAAGATGGTGGAGGCTCTGTAATGTTGTGTGGCGTGTGCAGTTCGAGGGATAGGGGACCCCTGATACGCCTAGATACGACTCTGATACGTGACATGTATGGGTTGTTCGAAAAGTCTCCCCGCAGTGCCGTATGATTGTCAGCCGTGCGTGCCGTGTGATTGTTCGCCTGCCTGAGTTACTTCCCTTCAAGTGGAATCTCCCAACATTCCACTGTTTCGTTTATCTCAGCCAGCGTCAGTAGCATCTTTGGAGTGTGTCGTTAGGTGTTGACGTGAACGTTTGAGTTTACTTCCTTTCTTCGTTTGTGTCGTCTTTGCCACTCTTAAAATGCTAACCATTGAAGAGTGTGTGCTTTTAGTCGAACAAGTGTTCAAAGCTCGCGGTAAATACACAGTTTCAGTTCGTCAAACATTTAATACAGTTTTCCCGGAAACAACACACCCACATCGCAATACTGTGCGAGATTTGACAAACATATATCGAAGTACGGGTTCAGCGACAGATGCACCGAGAAATGGTCGTCCTAGCGTTTTGTCTGAGGATAAACTACTCGATATTTCCGATAAAATGTCCATGAGTCCGGACAAGTCAGTAAGAAAACTCGCCCAGGAAATGGATGTTAGTGTCGGAACGGCCCACACAGTTGTAAGGAACGGATTAGAACTTTTCCCATACAAGGTGATGGTCGTGCAAGAACTGAAAAATACTTATCATGGCAAGAGACTGCATTATTGCCAATGGTTCAAAAATTTCCTTCAGCAAAATATGGAAGGGATATTCCTAATGAAACGTTCTTCAGTGATGAGGCGTCGTTTCATTTATCCGGGTTCATGAACTCGCGAAATTCTCGTATGTGGAGTATTGCAAATCCACTGTGTATTCATGAGGAACCATTTCATTCTGTGAAAATGGGAGTTTGGATTGCAATTTCTAGACATCGGATTGTGGGTCCCATGTTTTTCAACGAAACAATAAACGCACAACGATACTGCAGTGATATTCTGTACCCATTCATAGGACAACTTGTTTTAAGTGAAATGCTGAACTGTTATTTTCAACAAGATTGTGCAATCGCACATACGGCTCGCGTTTCAGTGTCACTGCTTGCTAATGTTTTTGGTCATCGCATAATTTCACACGATCGTCTGACCTAACACCACCTGACTTTTTCTTCTGGGGTGCAGCAAAAGCAACTGTCTATGAAAACCGTGCAAAATCCATCGATCAATTGAAAACTGCAATATCCACTTTCATTGCTTATGTTACAGAAGAAATGTTACAGCTTGTGTTTGGAAAAATGATTAGACGAATTGAATTATGTATTCATCAACAGGGGGGAGGGGGGAACACTTTCAACATTTAATGTGAAAATTTGTAAGTAAAACTGAATATTCAATAAATAAATAACTTGTATTTCGCTGAGTTTCAGTTCGGTATATTCACTGCGGCATACGGCACTCGCGGCTAACAATCGTATGGCACTGCGGGGAGACGTTTTGAGCACCCCGTATGTAAGCATCCTGTCTTATCACCTGCATCCTCTCATGTCCATTCCGCATTCCGACGGAGTTGGGCTATTCCAACAGGACAATGCGCCACTCCACACGTCCAGAATAGCTACAGAGTGGCTACCGGAACACTCGTCTGAGTTTAAACAATTCCGCTGGCCACAAAACTCTCCAGACATAAACATTATTGAGAATATCTGGGATGCCTTGCAACTTGTTGTTCAGAAGAGATCTCCACCTCCTCGTACTCTTACGGATTTATGGTGTCAGTTCCCTCCAGCACTACTTCAGACATTAGTAGAGTCCACGTCGTGTTGAGGCACTTCTGCATGCTCGCGAGGCCCCTAGTTATAAGGGAGGTGTACCAGTTTCTTTGGCTCTTCAATGTAGTACCCTCACACGCCGTAACCCTCTTGCTTCCAACCATCACCAACATTAGCAACTAACTGTGGAATGAAGAAGAATTTTGTTTGAAGATTCTCCTTTCTAAAATGGCAAAATAGTAGGGCTATTCAGAAAGTGAAATACCCGGTCGCTATAATTAAACTTTCCCTATTTAACACGTTATAAAGCGGAAACTAATTATCGTAGCATTAATGTCCAGAGTATGGGGTGCATGACTTCCATGCATCATCCATCGAGTTCCAACTATGGCCACCAGGTGCCATGAGCAGTCATCGTGATTCATACACTACTGGCCATTAAAATTGATACACCAAGAAGAAATGCAGGTGATAAACGGGTATTCATTGGACAAATATATTATACTACAACTGACATGTGATTACATTTTCACGCAATTTGGGTGTATAGAGCCTGAGAAATCAGTACCCAAAACAACCACCTCTGACCGTAATAACGGCCTTGATACACCTGGGCATTGAGTCAAAGAGAGCTTGGATGGCGTGTACAGGTACAGCTGTGCATGCAGCTTCAACACGATACCACAGTTCAGCAAGAGTAGTGACTGGCGTATTGTGACGAGCCAGTTGCTCGGCCACCGTTGACCAGACGTTTTCAGTTGGTGAGAGATCTAAAGAATGTGCTGGCCACGGCACCAATCGAACATTATCTGTATCCAGAAAGGCCCGTACAGGACATGCAACATGCTGCCGTGTATTATCCTGCTGAAATGTAGGGTTTCGCAGGGATCGAATGAGGGGTAGAGCCACGGGTCGTAACACATCTGAAATGTGCCGTCAAAGTGCCGTCAATGCGAACAAGAGGTGTAACCCAATGCCCCACCCCCCCTACCATCACACCGGGTGATACGCCAGTATGGCGATGACGAATACACGGTTCCAATGTGCGTTCACCGCGATGTCGCCAAACACGGATGCGACCATCATGATGCTGTAAACAGTACCTGGGAACATCCGAAAAAACGACGTTTTGCCATTCGTGCGCCCAGGTTCGTCGTTGAGTACACCATCTAACCGCAGGCATGGTCTCCGAGCTGAAAGTACATGCTCCTGCAAACGTCGTCGAACTGTTGGTGCAGATGGTTGTTGTCTTGCAAACGTACCCATCTGTTGCCTTAGGGATCGAGACGTGCTTGCACGATCCGTTACAGCCATGCGGGTAAAATGCCTGTCATCTCGACTGCTAGTGATACGAGGCCGTTGGGATCCAGCACGGCGTTCCGTATTACCCTCTTGAACCCACCGATTCCATATTCTGCTAACAGTCATTGGATCTCGACTAATTGGTGCAGCAATGTCGCAATACGATAAACCGCAATCGCGATAGGCTACAATCCGACCTTTATCAAAGTCGGAAACGTGATGGTACGCATTTCTCCTCCTTACACGAGGCATCACAACAACGTTTCACCAGGCAACGCCTGTCAACTGCTACTTGTGTATGAGAAATCGGTTGGAAACTTTCCTCATGTCAGCACGTTGTAGATGTCGCCACCGGCCTTGTGTGAATGCTCTGAAAAGCTGATCATTTGCATATCACAGCATCTTCTTCCTGTCGTTTAAATTTTGCATTTGTAGCACGTCATCTTCATGGTGTAGCAATTTTAATGGCCAGTAGTGTATTTCACGCAGGTGATCAGTTGCAGTGCACTTTCTGATATGTTAACATGTGCTTGGACAAAAGGAGCAGGGCATTATTGGTGAAGCTCTATTGTCAAAACAACAGTAATGCTGCAGTTGCATTCGAGGATATCGCCAACCTAAAGGATTGCGAAAGGGTCCTCTTTCTGCACCTGCTGTGTGGGGACCATGAAGGAGTTTGAAGAACTGGAGAACTGGGCGTCGCTCGGGGAAGAGGCGGACAGCTGGTCGCACCACAGGTGGGTTGATGAAATCGCTGTTGCTGTGGCAGACAACGCTGCGGGCAATTCCCGATCGTCAGGCGGTGTGCGTGCTGTGTCGCAATAGGTGAACATTCAGTGGTTCACTGCACAGAAGGTGCTTCGAAGCATTATGGTATCCGTACAACATCCGTATCGTGCAGGAGCTCACACCACAAGACACACAACGACATTGCTCTCCACTTTCTCGCAAGGACTGAAGCTGACGAGGACTGGCTCTGGGCCATCATATGGACAGACGAAACTCATTCCTCTCTGATGGATGCGGTGAACACACAGAATTGCCAAGTTTGGAGATCTTCACCTCCAGTCACTGTGCAAGAAGATCCTCTGTATGGTGAGTGTGTCACCGTATGGTGTGGCTTCGTGGCTACGTTCATCTTTTTTGAACAGGTTGGCGCTCAAGGCCCAAAGACATGTAGTGTGACTGCCCAGCGTTACTGTGGTATGCTTCGCCAGTATGTCATATCCTCCCTATAGGAGAAAGGCACATTGGGCTCAACAGTTTTCAGGCAAGATGGGGCCGCATCACACATTGCTCGTGCTTCTCCAAAACACATTTGGAAGCGATCGTATTATCATCCAGTCGTTTCCAAATGATTGGCCTCCACGATCACCTGATTCTCACTCCATGAAGGGCAGGGTTTACCAGGGGAACATTCACACACATGCTGATCTGAAGCGCAGCAAACAAGAGAGATAGCCAGCGTACCTATGTACATGCTTCGTTCTGCTGTGCAGAGTGCAATCCTGCACTTTCAGACTCTTCTGGACACTTATGGGCGTCACATTGAGCCCCTTTTGTAGCACTAATGGTACCAGTATGTACCGTAGTAACACATTAAAAGTGTTTCAGTTCAACTGATTCTGCATTATTTCTCTTCCCCAGGTCCGTGACATTAAGGCTACCAAGTTCGCTTGGTAATTAATTTCCATGTTCTAACATGTTAAATAGGGAAAATTTAATTACAAGCACCCCATAAAAACCACTCTGAAAATCCGATGAAGTTTTGCAGCGCACAGTGAGCGCGTAAAAACGCCAAGTATGATGGGCTGGTGAGAGATTTCGCCTGATGCCACGCAACACGCATAACGCAACTGTCATGCGTTTCGTTCTTTGTGGCAGCTTTCGGCAGCACCCTGCAGGGGCAATGAAGTTGCTCCCGCAGCGTTTACAATGTGAAGTGTTTGGTCACCCACAGTACAGTCCTTAGCTGGCCCCACCTGAGTTTCAGCTCTGCTCACACCAACCACTGGCTATGAAAACAACATTTCGGCACAGACAATAAGCTGTTGATGAGTGTAGAGAATTGACAGCAGAAAGCACAGGCGGCTGCCTTCTGTGAGGAGGGATCGGACAGTTTGTGCAACGACAAATGTCTAAGTCGGAGTGGCGAGCAGTAGCTATAAAGTGTAGATAACTACCGCAAACAAAATAGCTTTCATTTTCACAGTGGTTTCCACTTCGTGACCGATCGGAGCTTACTCTGCAACTAACCCTCGCATAAGTCAGATATAGATTTTTGAGATGTTTTATTAAATCGCGAACTGAGTCGACGAAACATTTGGTACTGCTTATTTCAAATTTTTTGTGCAAGCAACTCTCAGAGGATTGCCAGTCCTATTTCGAAATCCTTCTCAGAAAAGTAAGCTCCACATTGTCGGTAGACGGATTTTCTGTGCACGGCTCCTCTTCTTAGTGTCACATGCTTCACCCACATCCTTTGTGGGAAATTCGTTCAAACACCGAGATAAAGAGTTCTTTGCAGCTGGAATAAAAAAGCTTGTCGCTCGTCCATATGTGAATGAATGTTCAAGGGGATTATGTTGAAAAGTACCAATAATTTTGTTTTGTAAAAATAAACGTTTTTTTTCTCCAGACCATTAAGACTGATTACATAAGTTACCAGAAATTACATTTTTTTCCCAATTACTAACATCAACATGTGGTTCATTGTGGTAGGAGTTAAAGCTTGTGAAACGGATGTTTGAGCAAGATGTTGCACTTTGTAACGACCATCAACGACAGTAAAATGAAGAAATGTACATGACATATTCCTAAATACCTCATGAAAATGTCTTATTTGTTTCCCATTTGTGGTCTCGCAGTTGCGTTCTTGCTTCCCAAGCACGGGGTCCCGGGTTCGATTCCCGGTGGGGTCAGGGATTGTCACCTCCCCCGAGATGATTGGGTGTTGTGTCGTCTTCATCATCATTATTGATCCCCGTTACGGTCGGAGGAAGGCAATGGCAAACCACCTCCATTAGGACCAGGACCTTGCCTAGTACAGCGGTGCGGGTCTCCGGCATCATTCCCCTATGCTCTGTCAAGAAGCATGGTACTTCATTTCCATTCCAATTATTGAATGTCCCTCATAGTAATGATGTTTCAGAAAATAATTTAGTTTTGCGAACGAAATACAAGATGTTTATAAATTAGTTACACGAAAGTAGCCTCTGATAGTGAAAAGCGTAAATAATTTACAGAAATCTTTAATGCGACACTGAACGCAGTGTATCTACAAGTTTCATTCCCCCCCCCTAACACTGTTAATTCCGCCGCTTCCGCTAGGTTGCAGGCGCAAATAAGTTATCCCAGCAGCCACGATGTAACGGTGTAGGTCGGGAGCACAGCTTTTTTACGTTTTGGCAAATCCAGATCCGCTACCACAGCTCAGGGTCATTTCAGGACTAAATACCGCAAGCAGGCATCTCAAAGGCAAACTGTTACCAACTGCTACACCCGTTTGAGCGAGACTAGCTGTGAATCACACAGCAAGCTGGCTCAGATTCGACCAGCAGTCTCTTAGGCAACAACTGAAGAAGTTCGGCAGTCTTAACGTTCGTAGCAAATCGACGAGGCGTGCCAACTTAGAACTCAATATGGCTAAGTTACAGCGTGGAAAGTACTACACAAACGCCTGTCGTTCAAACCGGACAAACTGGGACCATTGCAAGCTTTAAGATAAAGCGAGAAAGGAAAACGACCTGAGTTACAAATTGAAAAAATTTAGACCTAAGATGTGTAACGTCCCCTTAGAAAAATCTTTATAAATCACAGTGCTGGAAAACCGCTACGCTATTTGATTTTCAAACATCTGAGCAAAACTGAACGTACTCAGACATTTCTCTCTTTACTTATTCTGATCAACACTAAACTTACACACAATACATTTTTAGCGCAACACAATCTGACTTTCAATAATCCCTACAAAAGAATGGCCCTGACTAACAATAACCTATACCTTTCACGAATCATTTACCTCACAAAAATCTTCGTTGGTCGAACTACTGCAATACAGCGAGCGCCAATACTGCCAGCTAAATAAAAGATTCTAACTACTGAAGGCACTAACTACTGATAGGCATATAGTTAACAAATGAAAGATTTCAATAGAGAACAAACAATGTATTTACCGTAATAGTGTTCAAAAGTCATGAACTGATATATATAACTGCATGACATCCAGCCTTACAAATTTACTGTCTCTCATGGACACACGCCCTGATCGTCCGCTCTCAAAACTCCACCATCTCTCTCCCCACATCCACCATTGCTGGCGGCTCACCTCCAACTGCACAACGCTACGCGCTGTTCACATCCAACTGCCCAACACTACACAGGTGAATACACCAACAATGCCAACCAGCCACAGACTGCACACGGCACAGTCAGTGATTTTAATACAGAGCGCTATGTGGCGTTACCAACATAAAAACCTAAACAGCCAACTTACAGATTATTTTCCATACATGCGGTAAAGTCAGCGGCATATGTTCCGATGTGGAGCGGGTGGAAAACACGTCACGTAATCGAACACGTTCGGGACTCGCATAAGGTAAATTCTTTTTTTTTCCACTGTAAGCTGTAAGAAGATAAAGTTCCTTTCCTTTTTGGCCGAGTAAACTGTAACTGGCATATCGTAACTGGACATATCTGAACATTACCTAATGCCTCATTTACAACAGGATATGAGCAAAGAATTTATTTTCCAGGAAGTTGGTGCGCTGCCTCATTACCATCGTGAAGTGGTCGCGTACATTCGTAGGAACGTGCCGAGTTGGACTCATCGTGGTGGAACAATACCTCCGACATCGCGATCACCTCGTTGGACCCCAGTGGACTTCTGTGTATGTGGGGGAAGGGGGTGGGTTGGACTAAAGAGAGGGTGTTTTATCTTCCGCTTCCGAGAAGCGTCAACGATTAACACGAACAGTTACCACCACACATCAAGACTTATAAGAATTTTTTCATAATGTGGGGCCGCAGTTTTATTTCTTTAAAGTCAGTACCGCCATTAGACTTTTTTTTTTGTAGTGTTACATTTACACGATCATGATTTCGGCTTCAAAGTGATATTATCAAGTGTTTTAATGTTATCTTAGGCACTGTACAACATTAAAACACTTGAAACTTCCTGGCAGATTAAAACTGTGTGCCCGACCGAGAATCGAACTCGGGACCTTTGCCTTTCGCGGGCAAGTGCTCTACCATCTGAGCTACCGAAGCACGACTCACGTTCGGTACTCACAGCTTTACTTCTGCCAGTATCCGTCTCCTACCTTCCCGAGTTCGAGACTCGGTCGGGCACACAGTTTTAATCTGCCATGAAGTTTCATATCAGCGCACACTCCGCTGCAGAGTGAAAATCTCATTCTGGAAACATTCCCCAGGCTGTGGCTAAGCCATGTCTCCGCAATACCCTTTCTTTCAGGAGTGCTAGTTCTGCAAGGTTCGCAGGAGAGCTTCTGTAAAGTTTGGAAGGTAGGAGACGGATACTGGCAGAAGTAAAGCTGTGTGCACCGGACGTGAGTCGTGCTTCGGTAGCTCAGATGGTAGAGCACTTGCCCACGAAAGGCAAAGGTCCCGAGTTCGAGTCTCGGTCGGGCACACAGTTTTAATCTGCCAGGAAGTTTTCTATCAGCGCACACTCCGCTGCAGAGTGAAAATCTGATTCTGGATTAAAACACTTGATAATGGCACTTTGAAGCCGAAATCATGATCGTGTAAATGTTACACTGCAAATAAAAAACAGTTTAATTGCGGTACTAACTTTGCCGGCCGCGGTGGTCTCGCGGTTCTAGGCGAGCAGTCCCGAACCGTGCGACTGCTACGGTCGCAGGTTCGAATCCTGCCTCGGGCATGGATGTGTGTGATGTCCTTAGGTTAGTTAGGTTTAAGTAGTTCTAAGTTCTAGGGGACTGATGACCACAGCAGTTGAGTCCCATAGTGCTCAGAGCCATTTGAACCATTTGGTACTAACTTTAAAGAGACATCAAGACTTGCCTCATGGGGTTTGGCAGCACCGGGGGCCGAACCGCACAATAACCCTGTGTTCGGTGTGGGGCGGCGGTGGGGTGAGTGGACTGCTGTAGCCTCTTGTGGGGTTGTGAACCACTAACGGTTACGGTGGGGACGAAGCCTCTATGTCCTTTCTAGCTCCCCAGTTCCATACAATACTACGAATGTGAAATTTGTTACCTGTCGGGGTAGCCGAGCGGTCTAGGACGCCTTGTTACGGTTCGCGGATCCCCCCCGTCGGGGGCTAGAGTCCTCCCTCCGGTATGGGCGTGTGTGTGTTGTCCATAGTGTAAGTTATTTCAAGTTAGATTAAGTAGTGTGTACGGCTAGGGACCGATAATCTCAGCAGTTTGGTCCCATAGGAACTTATAACAAATTTCAAATTTCCATAGGATTTGGCACGAAACTGATGATTACAGATGGGATATTCGTCGTGTTACAAAAGGAAGCCATACTGAACATTTGTAAATAAAACTCTAAGATATACTGCATCCTCTGCTGTTTCAAATATTTCTGCACGTTACGAGGGGAGGTCAATAAGAAAGGCAAGCCTTTATTTGTGAAAGCAGGTAGGTTTTATTCAGGTTTTCAGTACACTATAATATCCCCCACTCTTTTGGCTACAAAACCCTACTTTTCTGTATAATCCCCGTTGAATGAGACAGCCTTACGCCACGTTACTGGCAGGGTCTGAATGCCCGCACGGTACCACTCCACTGGTCGACGCCAGAGCAATCGTCTTGTTGCATCAATGACCTTCCCATCATTTACGTACTGCTTCCCGCGGAGTGCATCCTTCATTGGGCCAAACAGATGGAAGTCGGAAGGTGAGGGATCCGTGCTGTAGGACGAGTGCGAAGAACAGTCCAGTGAAGTTATGTGAGCTCCTCTCGAATGTGCAGAATTGTGTGACGTCCAGTTGTGCAGCGAGGTGTTTGACTGTTATCTGTCGATCACCTCGAAGGAGAGTGTCCGCACGTTCCGACACTGCAGGAGCTACAGCTGTGGGCGTCTGGCCGGCACATGGCAGGTGGGACAGGTAAGCGCGACCTCACTGTGAACGTGACGGGGGCCTCGCCCAACGACTCAACCTGCTTTTGTTCACTGCCAGGACTGCCAGCGCAACCTCGTTGTGAAGGTGACAGAAGCCACGCCCAACGACTCAACCTTCTTTTGTTCACAGCCAGGTCTCCGTAGACACTCCGCAAGTGCCTATGAATATCTGCAGTGCTCTGGTATACCGCCAAAAGAAACTCAGTAACAGCTCCCTGCTTGGAACCCGCCTGTGTCACAGACGCCATTTTGAAGGTTAGGTATAATGGAACTTCATGCATTGTTTGTCCAACGCCTCTTGTATTTGCCATTTTCTCAATTAAAGGTTGCTTTTGTATAACTAATTTACGAACAACGTGCACAGTTGAACCCTGCTTTTTTTTCTTTTTTTTTTTTTTTGGTCAGCAGAAAATTACACTTGATTCCTGAGGGGTAAATATCCCCCAGCCGGCCACTGTGGCCGAGCGGCTCTAGGCGCTTCAGTCTGGAACCGCGCTGCTGATACGGTCGCAGGTCCAGAATCCTGCCTCGGGCATGGATGTGTGTGATGCCCTTAGGTTATGTTTAAGTAGTTCGTTCTAAGTCTAGGGGACTGATGACCTCAGATGTTAAGTCCCATAGTGCTTAGAACCATTTGAACCATAACTATCCCCAGGCTGAAATCTACTGCACTAGAGGGAGCTGTGGGGAGTAGAAAGTGTAGTTGAAAAGACAAATTGGAATACAGTCAACAAATAATTGAGGATATAGGGTGCCGATAGGAGGTGAAGCGGTTGGCACACGAGAGGTATTCCTGGCCGGCCACATCTAACCAGTCAAAAATATGATAAAAACAATAAAAAAATAGAGCGAGCTCAGAGGAGGCCGAGATGTCGATTCACAGCCCCCCACCCTCCCCTGGGTGTACGAACGGTGTGTTCGGAACTCTCGTAATCCATCGAAATCCGACAAGTATCTCTTCGAGTGAGGAACACTGAAGGAATATGCAAGTGCGTCATTGATAGGAAATTTCAAACCAATCGTAAAAAAAAAAATCACGGAGGACTGAAAATTTGTTTCATAATACAGGGTGTATCAGAAATAATTATCCGATTTGGCACGTCTGTATTTCCGACACTAATAAACCTATACAATGAACTTTGTTTTTTGATGAACAGGAAACTCAAAAAGCTTTTTTTCCGTATCTTGAAAAAAATATGAGTTACTGTGCTGGTAAACCTCTTACGTTATTTGATTTTCAAACAGCTGAGCAAAACTGAACGTACTCAGACAGTTTTCTCTTTACTTATTCTGATCATCACTAAACTGACACACGATTTTTTTTTAGCGCAACGCTACCTGACTTTCAATAATCTCTACAAAGGAATGGCCCTGACACAATAACATATACTTTTCATGAATCACTTACAAAAATCTTCGTTACTCGAACTACTGCAATACAGCGAGCGCCATTACTGCCAGCTAAATAAAAGATTCTAACTACTGAAGTCACTAACTACTGATAGACATAATTAGCAAATGAAACATTTTGATAGAGAACAAACAATGTATTTACCTTAATAGCATTCAATAGCCATAATATATATATATATATATATATATATATATATATATATATATATATATATATATATATATATCAGTTCATGACATCCAGTCTTACAAATATCCTTTTTTCTGGCAGACACACGTCCAGATCGTCCGTTCTCAAAACACTGCCATCTCTCTCCCCACATCCACCAACGCTGGCGGCTCACCTCCAACTGCGCAACGCTACGCGCTGTTTACATCGAGCTGCCCAACACTACAATGGCAGACAACAATGCAAAGTGGCGTTACCATTAAGAAAACCTAAACAGCCTACTTACAATTGATTTTGGCAAAAAACATCAAAGATAAGGATCCATATTCGAAGGTGTAACCTGCGATGCTGGACAGTTTTGATGTAATTGCGGATTATTCACACATATAGGGTACGCATGTGATGTGACACACTGAAGAGCCAAACACCCAAAAAGAACACCCAAAAAGAATCTGGTACATCTCCTTCATATCGTCTAGGGCCCATGCGAGAGCGCACAAGTGCCGCAACACGACGTGGTATGGACTCGACTAACGTCTCAAGCACCGATGGAAGGAATTGGCACCACGAATACTGCGGGCTGTCCGTAAATCCGTAAGAGTACGAGGGGGTGCAGATCTCTAATGAACAGCACGCTGCAAGGCATTCAAGATGTGCTCAGTAATGTTCATGTCTGGGGAATCTGGTGACCAGCGGAAGTGTTTATACTCAGAAGAGTGTTCCTGGAGCCACTCTGCGGCAATTCTGGGCGTGTGGGGTGTCGCATTGTGCTGCTGGAAATGCCCAAGTCCCTCGGAATGCAAAACGGACATGAATGGATGCAGGTGATCAGACTGGATGCTTATGTTTAGTTTAGCTACGTTCCGTAATCATTTTTACGATTATTTTATCAATATGGTATGGAACAAGTCAGATTACAAGATATATATATACAAACATGAAAAGTGCTATTAGTATTACTGTAATTTTTAGTTCTACACATGCAACTACATTTAGAGGTATTTCTTTACCAGCTCTGAAACAGAAACTCAACCATGGAATAGAAGAAGTTGTCCAAACAAATGATTTTAAGCTAAGTTTAAAATTTGATCTGCTTGTACAGAAACCAGATGGCAGTCATAAGAGTCTAGGGGCATGAAAGGGAAGCAGTGGTTGGGAAAGGAGTGAGACAGGGTTGTAGCCTCTCCCCGATGTTATTCAATCTGTATATTGAGCAAGCAATAAAGGAAACAAAAGAAAAATTCGGAGTAGGTATTAAAATTCAAGGAGAAGAAGTAAAAACTTTGAGGTTCGCCGATGACATTGTAATTCTGTCAGAGACGGCAAAGGACTTGGAAGAGCAGTTGAACGGAATACACAGTGTCTTGAAAGGAGGATATAAGATGAACATCAACAAAAGCAAAACGAGGATAATGGAATGTAGTCAAATTAAAGCGGGTGATGCTGAGGGAATTAGATTAGGAAATGAGACACTTAAAGTAGTAAAGGAGTTTTGCTATTTAGGAAGTAAAATAACTGACGATGGTCGAAGGAGAGAGGATATAAAATGTAGACTGGCAATGGCAAGGAAAGCGTTTCTGAAGAAGAGAAATTTGTTAACATCGAATATAGATTTATGTATCAGGAAGTCGTTTCTGAAAGTATTTGTTTGGAGTGTAGCCATGTATGGAAGTGAAACATAAACGATAACTAGTTTGGACAAGAAGAGAATAGAAGTTTTCGAAATGTGGTGCTACAGAAGAATACTGCAGATAAGGTGGATAGATCGCGTAACTAATGAGGAGGTTGTGGCACAACTTGACTAGAAGAAGAGATCGGTTGGTAGGACATGTTTTGAGGCATCAAGGGATCACAAATTTAGCATTGGAGGGCAGCGTGGAAGGTAAACATCGTAGAGGGAGACCAAGAGATGAATACACTAAGCAGATTCAGAAGGATGTAGGTTGCAGTAGGTACTGGGAGATGAAGAAGCTTGCACAGGATAGAGTAGCATGGAGAGCTGCATCAAACCAGTCTCAGGACTGAAGACAACAACAACAACCTGCCAGACACTTTATGTCGTTGGGCAAATGATCAAAGATTTTTGCTGCTGAATAATATACTCCTTTCTGAGCAACTGACAGCTTCAATAACGGATAGGAGAGATAATTTTTCCCTCTAGTGTTGTACGTATGAACATCACTGTTCTTCGCGAACTGAGATGGAATTTCATTAGGGAATATATGTACTCTGATGGTGCAGTTAAAGTACCTAACTCCTTCAATATGTTCCTACATGACGTCCTTGGGTGAACACCACTAATTATTTTCACTGCTCTCTTTTCTGCAATCAATACTTCATGTGTAAGTGGTATGTTAAGACAGAAAACTATTCCATAAGACATTATTGAGTGGAAATATGCTAAGTACGTTAGGAGGCTGGTCCGTTTATTACCAAGACTAGCGATAATACGAAGAGCGAAAGAAGCTGAACTTAATTCTTTGAGAAGCTCAGTAACGTGCTTCTTCCAGTTAAAGTTGTCACCAATGTGAACACCCAAAAATTGTACATGTCGCCCGACAGAGTTTTATCAATACGTATCAGGGGTCCCACATCACTCCATATGCAAAAGTCCCACACCATTACAGAGTCTCCACAAGCTTGAACTACTAAGCGCCTGCAACTCTCGCTTCCCGCGAAGCAGACCGGTACAGCGGGCCGCGGACCGAGTAGGGGTCAGCCTGGCCGGTCGTCCCGAAAACACAGACGCTTCCCAGAGACCACCAGGAGGCGTCCACGGCGCCGCAAGAGGTCGCTACAGCCGCGGACCTCTTTCCTTCCGCTCGACACGTGACTGTAAATAGAGCCAGCCATATCCACGCGCCGAGCAGTATTTAGGCTGGCGCAGGAGCCTGGAGAGGCGCCCGCTGCCGCGCCTGTATTCCCACGTCCCACCCGGTCTCCATCTCTCCACCCTCCTTACCGTCTCCCAAGGTGGCTTCCGCCAGCTCCCCCTCCCTGATGATGCCCTCCTCCCATCCATCTACCCCTCCTATCAACTTTGATCCTCCCTCCCTCTTCCTCTGTCTGTTCCTTTGGGCACCCTCCCTCCCTCTTCCCTTTCTCCCCACCCCTCCCCCGGGCTTCCCCTCCCCTGTCCCTCTACCCCTCCTCCCATCTCCTCAGAGGGAGCTGTCCTCTTGACAGGTCCCCGGACTCGCACACGCTACGTGGACTTTCGCGCGCCGGAGATCATCGCCATCTGTGTCTAGTGTGTGTGACGTCGTTTTGGGTTTTTAGTGTCCGCCGTCACGCTTCTACGTTCACTTGTGCCGTCGGATTCATCAGTGTTCTGTGCGCCGTGTCAACGTGTTTTCAGTGTCGTTATCGTCGAGTGTGAACGGCTCCGTGTTTTTTGTGTATCTGTGTGTTTGCCCTTCACTATGTTCATTCTGTTTCTCCAATCTGTGTTCTGTTATTGTCAACACTATGGCTGAAGAGCGGCGTAATATGCCGCTGACAGCCTACCTGATTGTTTAGGTATTAAAATAACAATAAAGGGAAAAGCCTGGAGAGGCGGTTCACGCCGATGGAGCCCACTGGTGTCATCGTAGCCGCAGCGTCACCGTCCATCGCCGCCAGCGTACCGGAGCCATCCTCACAGGACCTCTGCTCGTCCTCGGTGACGGCAACGTGGACTTCGCGCCGCTCTTCACGAGACGCCTGGGGCTTGGTTTCGAGAAGTTGTATGGTTACTACAGACAGTTTATGTTTGGATGAATCTCCGATTCAGTTATTGGTACGCTTGGAGGATCAGTCCTACCTCACGAGTATTGTTTTGTAAATTTTGAAGAAAGACCTTAGTTTTAATAAAACCGCTATAACTCACACTCTGCGATTTTCCTATCCGCGGACGGCGGATATATTACGAACTGTCCTCTGCTCACATGCAGGGTCCATGTGTTCGTGAGGTTGTCTCCCAAACCGCTCGATACAATTTGAAACGAGACTCGTCCGACCGCGCAACATGTTTCCAGTCATCAACAGTCCAATGTCGGTGTTGACGGACCCAGGCGAGGTGATAATCTTTGTGCCGTGCGGTCATCAATGGTACACGAGTGGACCTTCGGCACCAAAAGCCTATACCGATGATGTTTCGTTGAATGGTTCGAACACTGCCACTTGGTGACGGTCCAGCATTGAAATCTGCAGCAATTTTCGGAAAGGTTGCACTTCTGTCACGTTGAACGATTCACATCCGTCGTCGTCGGTTCCTTTCTCGCAAGATCTTTTTGCGACAGCAAAGATGTCGGAGATTTCATGTTTTACCGGATTCCTGGTAGTCACGGTACACAAGTGAATTGTCCTCACGGGAAAATCCCCACTTCATCGCTACCTCGTGTCCCATCGCTCGCGAGCCGGCAAAACACTACCTCCAGACTAAAATTTCGCCATTGTAGCAGTAGTAACCGATCTAACAACTGCGCCAGACACTTGACGTCTTATAAAGGGTGATTCACGAAAATACGCAAATATTTTAATATGTTATTATACAAGTCAAACTGAATAAAAGAGTTCATATAAACATAGGTCTGCAAATGTTTAGTTACATAGTTACGGCTAATAAAAAAAATGGTTCAAATGGCTCTTAGCACTATGGGACTTAACATCTGAGGTCATCAGTCCCCAGCACTTAGAACTGCTTAAACCTAACCAACCTATCACACACATCCATGCCTGAGGCACGATTCGAGCCTGTAACCGTAGCAGCCGCGTGGTTCCGAACTGAAGCGCCTAGAACCGCTCGGTCACACCGGCCGGCGGCTAATAAAAGATTTTGCCTGAAATTTAGCAACTTCGCTAATACGAAGCCACTGCAAAACTCTGCGAGGTTACAATAAAGCACGATTTCCATTTATTTTGTTATTAGTGGTCTGGTGAATCTAATAAAAGATGTCCCAGACGTGTATCTGCAATATTTTTCCAGAACACTCAGAGAAACAAAGAAGTAATTTCGTAAAATTTGTAATTTATCAACTACTTGGCCGAATTGGTTTTTTTAAATTCCAGGCAACGGCACAAATTTTTCAACAGAGGTTATAGAGGATTTAATTTTGGAAAAATGATAGTAATAACTTGAACTGAATCTGTATGAATGTATCAGATAATCTGCTTTTATTCTTATCATAGCACACGTGAATTACTGTTAAACAGGAGAAAACAAAGCGCAGCGTTAAGGAAGTTGTACAGTGTACATACAATTTCATAATACATTCACAACAAATGTTCAAAAATATCTCCACCGAGTTCAGTGCATTTAGCTGCACGTGTATGAACAGATTTTCTTGCTCGTTTCAGTTTCACACGGTTGTTCTTAATTTTGTCTATTGCATTCATAATTAGGGCAAGAAATGCCGCCGGCCGAAGAGGCCGAGCGGTTCTAGGCGCTACAGTCTGGAACCGCGAGACCGCTACGGTCGCAGGTTCGAATCCTGCCTCGGGCATGGATGTGTGTGGTGTCCTTAGGTTAGTTACGTTTAAGTAGTTCTAAGTTCTAGGGGACTGATGACCACAGCAGTTAAGTCCCATAGTGCTCAGAGCCATTTGAACCGAGAAATGCCTCGTGTGTATTGACTTGGGGGTGGGGAGTATTAACTGCATTACATGCAGTAGCTTGGAAGACCTCAAAGCCTATTATCTCCGTAAATTTACAAAAAACATTAATAACAGCCTATTTCTCGGGACTTTTTAACCGTGTCTCACGTGCGTGTTTCACTACGGAACAGAAAGCATACTCAGCCATTTTCATACTGCGCTTTAACAGTGCGACATTCAGAGCTCAACGCTGCAGAGGTTGTGACTGTACACGAAATAAGAACTACGTAGCTAAAGTGTGATTAAGAAAAACGTTGATGGCTCTTAATCTATTTGAGTACCATAAAGTTTCAATTAACGTAACTTATCTACCTCTGTGTCACAAAATATCGATAACTAAGAATTCGTATTTGAAATGGAAACAGGAATTTCGCGTCCAATGTGTAATTAGAATTAAGAAGACGTGCATTATTCATTAAAAAATGATGACGAGTTTTATAATTACGAGATGTAGATATTTCAAATTGAACGGGGAAAGAAAATGATAAGGGGGAGATATGAACGCACGCACGATTAATCGCTTTTCGTTATTATTCCATTACACTACTAACTGGGCTACATGTTCATTGTGGATATGTTGTGTGATACAGTATCCTACTAATGCTGTATCCGAACAGGAAGGGTTTGTTTTTGCTACCCATTCTCATTAAGTTACATTTACGTACACTCAGAGCTAGCTCCTATTCATCACACCAACAGGAAATTTTGTTCAAGTCATCTCGTATCCTCTTACAGTCACTCAACTTCGACGTTTTACCGTACGCCACAGCATCATCATCTAACGACCGAGGTTTGCTGCCCACAATCTCCGCCAAGTCCAAAAAAATGGCTCTGAGCAGTATGGGACTCAACATCTGAGGTCATCAGTCCCCTAGAACTTAGAACTTCTTAAACCTAACTAACCTAAGGACATCACACACATCCATGCCCGAGGCAGGATTCGAACCTGCGACCGTACCAGTCGCGCGGTTCCGGACTGAGCGCCTGGAACCGCTAGACCACCACGGCCGGAAATCACCGCCAAGTCATTTACGTATATACTTATACAGATACAACGCTGGGAAAATTTCAGAGCCGATTATCTGCGTAAATTTATCAAAAACATCAAGAACAGCCTATTTCTCGGCAATTTTAACCGGAACAGAAAGCAGCCTCAGCCATTTTCATACTGCACATTAACAGCGCGACAATCAGAGCACAACTGTGCAGAGTATGTGACTGTACACGATTTTTGATATAGAAACTACGTAGCTAAAGCGTGATTAAGAAAAACTTTGATTGCTGTTAATACAATTGAATATCTAAAGCTGCATTTAACATAGCTTACAAGGGAACCTCCCCACCGCACCCCCCTCAGATTTAGTTATAAGTTGGCACAGTGGATAGGCCGTGAAAAACTGAACACAGGTCAATCGAGAAAACAGGAAGAAGTTGTGTGGAACTATGAAAAAATAAGCAAAATATACGAACTGAGTAGTCCATGTCCAAGATAGGCAACATCAAGGATAATCTCAGCACAGGTCCCGTGGTTAGCGTGAGCAGCTGTGGAACGAGAGGTCCATGGTTCAAATCTTCCCTCGAGGGAAAAATTGACTTTCTTTATTTTCGCAAAGTTATGATCTGCCCGTTCGTTCATTGACGTCTCTGGTCATTGTAATAAGTTTAGTGTCTGTGTTTTGCGACCGCACCGCAAAACCGTGCGATTAGTAGACGAAAGGACGTGCCTCTCCAATGGGAACCGAAATATTTGATCGCAAGGTCATAGGTCAACCGATTCCTCCACAGGAAAACACGTCAGATGTGTTCTATACGACACTGGTGACGGCTTGTGCGTCACATGACAGGAATATTTTGTAGACCCACATAACTTGTACACTTGGCGAATGGGTAAAAAGATTGTTCTACCTTGCCCGATTTAGGTTTCCTTGTGGATGTGATAGTCACTCCCAAAAAAGTAATTAAAACATAAGAGTTTGTCACATAAACTGCAACAAATGAATGCAACAGTTTCACAGTCGCACAGTTTTCGCTGTGCTCTGTCAAAACATATGTTTTTAAAGTTTCAAATTTTTCCGTGTGTAGACCGTCAAATCTTACATATGTCCAAGGAAATATGAACATGTCCTGGAATTTTGGAGAGCGAAGTTGATAATGTGCGAGTGCCTGAACTTTGATAATTGTCTGCAAATAACATTTTTATCACTAAAGCGATCACTTGAACCATGGACCTCTCACTCCGCAGATGCTACGCTAAGCACGGGACCACAGCGCTCCTGAGATCACATTCTTCTTCATGTTGCCTATCATGGGCATGGACTACTCAGTATATTTTGATTATTTTTTTCATAGTTCCATACAACTTCTTACTAGTTTCTCGATTGATCTGTGTTCAGTTTTTCAAGGCCTATCCACTGTGCCGACTTATAACTAAATCCGAGGGGGGTGCGATGGGGAGGTTCCCTTGTTAGTAATAACATATCTAGTTCATAAGTAGGGCCTACTTCGAAGAGCGTAACAACACCAGTGTACGTTTGCTACGGCTTCTGACCGGTCATCGCGTTTGTGTTTGTTTACGTCAGACTTATTCTTACGGTGAACGGATTATAGGGCTCGTGCAGAAGATGCGGAAGCCTGCCAACCCGCAGCCACGGCGGCGCCGGAGGATTGAGCTGGTGTAGTACAGGAGTAGGCGGCGAGCCGAGCTGCGTGCGCCCGCGAAACCACACGACGGTTATCGGATGCGACGAGCGGTGACGTCGCACCGCGACGCAAATACGTTGTGCGCTGACGTAACGAGATTAGGAGCCCGCGAAGACGGCGCGTAGCCGCAAACCACCCTGGCGGCGGAGAAGAATGGCCGCCATGGCCGGGTTGCGCGTGGCGGGGGGGGGGGGGGGGGGGGGGGGGGGCGCTGAGAGAGGTCAGCGCGCGGGGCAAAGTGGATCAGCAGGCGCGCCCGCTGAGTCAGACGACCCACGTACCTGCCAGCTAGGCAGCAAGCGGCCCTGCAGTCCTTCCCAGTTATAGCATCGATGGCCGGGGGACGCCAACTGGGGCCCTATTCTGTATCTTTCCTCCATTTTACCGATCGGTTCGGTACTCTACCGCACCCAACGGCGAAGGCGAGCACTAGAGATGGGCAAACTCGTTCGTCCTTGGGAACTAGTTCACTGCTGATCGTTCTTTTTTTGGGAACCGTTAATTTTTACTCGTTCACCGTTCATTTGTGCTTGGTATACGGTTCTTATGAAAACTTGTTGTGTAGGATGGAGGGCACCAAGAGGGGGCACTTGCCTCCCCCCTGGAGTATAGAGTTTTTATCCATTACAGAATTCTTACACTCTTTTAGAAGTAATTTCTGTGATTCTGCAGAACCTCTCGTTTAGCCAACCGTAGCGTTGTGTGGCTGATCGCAGGGAAATAATATAGGGTGGCCCACGGAAAACCGGTCCCGAGTACAGACTGCTCGCCAATTACGGACGATGTTTTGCCCGTTATGTCCAGATACAACAAACAGACAAACATGTAATAATTAGACAGTGAAGAAGTAACACACTAATGCAAGCAACAATTGCGAAACAATCGATGACGATGTGTAGAGAGCTGGAGAAGAGAACATGAAAACATCAAGTGACGCGCATGGGCTGTAGCAAATGTAGTCTTGTAAACCTGTTGGTGGCTGTTTCCCAACTTAATAGACCACAAGTGTCTTGTATAAAATTCTTCGTTTCGACTTCGACTACATAGCTATGCTACGTTGTAAACAATAATCGTTTATACCCTATATATACTTCACGTTGTCTCTGAGTTCGCAGTCGAAGTAGACTTCATGGAAGCATAAAATAAAATGAGGTTTTCTCATACTTGTGTCACACGCTTAGTAAAAATTAGGTTTTTACGTTGCATTATTAAAGTTAATGCAGCAATAATAATAATAATTAAGTTCGCAGTAATAACGTTTTTGGTAGGAAAGCTCCTTCTGAACAAATGTTTTTCAGATAATAAGTAAATACGATTATATGGCAATCTATGTCTTTTCAAACGGAGAGGCACCTACTGAGCCAAAATGACCCACAACCCACTTTTTTTTCCATGAAACCAAACTAGCAGGTAATGCAAATTGGAAACAACTAACTTAAAAATAATTAAAGCCTTCCTAAATATAATGTTTTGTATATGAAAGATACATGAAAATTGTTTTATATAAGTTCTCTTACACTAAAAATTAAGCAAATTATTGAAAGTTAGCTGCTAAATCAAGTCGATGAAACCAAAAAATATATATGAATAACAAAACAAAACTTGCCTTGTTGTAAGTAATGTCTTCTGCTGTTCATCGATGTAATGAAGTGAGCTGTATGCCTTTTGTTACCTGGAAAGACGTACCTATTACATACAACGTAATTTTTATGTAACTACATAACTATAAAATACTTTTTGATTACCGGTCGTGGACGCTGAATAACCAGAACCAAGTGCAAGAACAGTTTGGAACACATGTAAAATGGGCGAGCGCAGTGTACGAAACGAACATCTGGATACTGAACTAAGTAGGAGCAGCCGTCAGTGGAACTGAAACAGATGGTCATGCGAAGAACGACGAGCGCGGCCGAGGGAGACCGAGAGTGAGACGAGCACGCGACCGAGGCTGGAACGAGAACTGCCGAAGCGACCGCCGCGACCGAAGTGAACTTTGAACCGATCGTTCCTCGTTTCCTGGGAACTATAAGCAGACCGCCGCCACCGAAGTGAACTATGAACCGATAGTTCCTTGGAATTCGTTCCTCGGTCCCTTCGTTCATCTTGGTGAACCGTTCCTTTGCACCCGTTCGTTCGCGAACTACCCATCTCTAGAGATCACCACCATTATTTTGTAAGCATTTCGGAAGCTATGCTCACTGACAAGGGAACCTTCCCATCACACCCCCCTCAGATTTAGTTATAAGTTGGCACAGTGGATAGGCCTTGAAAAACTGAACACAGGTCAATCGAGAAAACAGGAACAAGTTGAGTGGAACTATGAAAAAATTAGCAAAATATACAAACTGAGTAGTCCACGCGCAAGATAGGCAACATTAAGGACGGTGTGAGCTCAGGAGCGCCGTGGTCCCGTGGTTAGTGTGAGCAGCTGTGGAACAAGAGTTCCACAGCGCTCCTGGGCTCGCAGCATCATTGATGTTGCCTATCTTGCACATGGACTACACAGTTTGTATATTTTGTTTATTTTTTTCATAGTTCCACACAACTTCTTCCTATTTTCTCGATTGATCTGTGTTCAGTTTTTCAAGGCCTATCCACTGTGCGAATTTATAACTAAATCTATGGGGGTGCGATGGGGAGGTTCCCTGGTGAGGAAACAAGGAAACTCCTTGCCGAGAAAGCAAATGAAATTATCAAGGAAGTTTATGATTCGTCAATAAATAGTAAAGCGACATTGAACATAAATAAGCACTCCGTCTTCAGGACACGAGTGGCCTACTGGGACCATCCGACCGCCGTGTCACCCTCAGAGGAGGATGCGGATAGGAGGGGCACATGGTCAGCACACCGCTCTCCTTGTCGTTATGATGGTTTTCTTTGACCGGAGCCGCTACTATTCGGTCGACTAGCTCCTTAATTGGCATCACGAGGCTAAGTGCACCCCGAAAAATGGCAACAGTGCATGGCAGCTGGATGGTCACCCATCCGATCGCCTCCCACGCCCAACAGCGCTTAACTTCGGTGACCTCAGGGGAACCAGAGTATCCACTGCGACAAGGGCGTTGCCGACATTGAATGTAAAGAAAACTAATGCCATGAATTTCAGTTTGAAGAGGAAAAATGACAATGTTAAGTTAAATGTAGATGGCACCTCTATAGACTGTGTAGCAAATGCAAAATTTCTAGGAATGAATATTGGTTCTCAGTTGAAGTGATGTGAACACACAAAGGTAGTTGTAAACAGAATGTCATCAGCATGTTTGCCCTTAGAATCCTATCATCAGTGTGTAACATGCAGTGTCTTTTAGTTACATATTATTCACATCTACACTCAATTCTTAGTTATGGAATTCTTTTTTGGGGAACAAATGCACAAAATATGAACAAAATTTTCAAACTCCAGAAAAGAGCCATAAGAATAATAACCAAAAATACTGGTCAAGCTCACTTTAAAGATCTGTGCAGAACACTGGGGATTTTAACTGCTCCATGTGAATACATTTACCAGTCAGTTGTATACAACAAAAATAACATTGGTAATTACTGCTCAAACAGCTCTGTCCATGACCATGCAACAAGAGATAGACTCAACTGTCATTTACCAAGAAAAAATAAACATAAAACTCAAAACAGTATTTTCTACCAAGGAATAAAACTATGCAACCAATTAACAAAAGATATTAAAGAAATTGCCAAAATACACGTATTTCGATAGGCAGCTAAATGTACCTGTTATGCAATACATTTTATACATTGAACAATTACTTAGCTAAACCAGAGTAGGGGTTTAATAAAAATGTTATACGAATAAATAATAAAAATAATAATGATTATAAAAATCCAACATTCCACATAACCACTTCACTTTATGCTTTTTTCCCCTCCTTTTTGTCTTTCTAGAAATACGTACACCCAAGCTATGCATAGCACAATACTAACACCTCTTCCTCCTTCAGAGCTCAACATCTCACTCATTATGGAGGGATGCTGACTCAGTTTTTCAGGATAGCAAATGGGAAGTTGCGGCACAGAAAATGGAATAGAGATCACCAGTGTGTGTGTGTGTGTGTGCCTGTGTAGTGAGTGAAGTGATATGAAACAATGTGTGTATAGTGTGGGCAGTGACTGATAGATATGAGTGAACAATGTGGCATTACATTATTTAATAAGTTATTTCTAAAAAAAGTATTGCATACCGGGAGTAGATATAATGAGTGTCTCTAACTAGAAGTTAGATACAAGACTGTTGTCAGTTCTCGCACTAACCAATCAAAAACAAGCTGCCTCAGATCCGCGCATGCGCACTGTAACGCCACAGCAGCACGAACCCGAATCAGCTAGCAGTCGACACAGGCATGCCATTCTCCACAGTACTGAAAAGTGCGGTTAGAGTACGTAATACTGTTCAGATTTCGCTGACCACGTGCTTCCCTGAATGCATGACAACGATAGAATATTGGCTGTGTTCTGGAAACTGTCGTGAATGTCACATTATGTAATATTATTCTCTTTCACATCGACGTCTTGTTTTGGAAGTTATGTTTCAGAACATGAGTTAGGAATGAAGTGTACAAATACGTCTATAGAAACACCTGAAAAATTAGACATTTTTTTTCTGTTTTCCGTCTCTCCTTAGTTGCTTCAAAATTCATGGAGGTACGTGCCGTCTATGCAACTAATTTGAAGGCAGTTTCTCTATTTGGAAGACTTGTGGTGAGGTCTTACGGGACCATACTACTGAGGTCATCGATCCCTAAGCTTACACACTACTTATTCTTAAACTAACTTACGCTAAGGACAAAACATACACCCATGCCCGAGGGAGGAAGTTTCTCTATTGCCATATGCATTTAACTTCTTTTATTCGCGAAGATTCTTCACAAAGAAAGGATGCGAAACGCGTATGGCAATAAACAAACTACCTTCAGTTATTTGCATAGACGGAACACATCTCCACGAACACGAAAAATTGTTTAAGAGAGTGTCAAAGAAAAGGAAGATGCATAGAATATGGTTGTAGCTCGCTGCTAGAGATCCAAATGATGAAGTAGCCTGATTCCCTGTATGATACATCAACGATTTGATTCAAAAAACTAAATTAAAAAATAAAAAAACTTTTCGAGAACGTGTGGCGTGTGCAGGTATAAAAGTTCGTTGTATTTTATAACATGGTTCAAATTGGTCTGAACACCATGGGACTTAACATCTGAGGTCATCAGTCCCCTATAGCTTAGAACTACTTAAGCCTAACTAACCTAAGGACATCACACACGTCTATGCCCGAGGGAGGATTCGAACCTGCGACTGTGGCAGTCGCGCGGTTCCGGACTGAAGCGCCTAGAGCCGATCAGCCACAGCGGCCGGCAGTTTATAACATACATCTGATCAATCAAAATGTTTCATGTATGGTGGTATAGTCTAAAAATATTGTGACGGGAAACTTTCATCTCTGTCTACTGTTGTTAAGGATTCCATCCTTTTGACAGTCTAAAGTATAAAGACGAATGTTGCTAATAACTTCAGTTGTGCTCCTAGATTTCTGTCTGACCACACAGTCGTAAATCGCTACAAATACAGAAAAAAATTGGTGAATTATTTACGACGCTAAGAAGTATTAATGTCACAGTCAGTTGTATCACGCACAGCAGTTTCATATTCCATTTCTAAAACACATGGAAGTCACGAAATCGAAGGTACTCATTACTGAGAAGGCGTGCTTTTACGAGTAACTAACAAAGAATGTATCAGAAAAATACTTATCTTTGACGATTAACCAAGTCTCAGAATATGTTAAAACACGAAGAGGAGAAAAAATATTTTAATACCCAGCAGTACGCGAACCTATGACATGTAACACAACAGTTTGTTGCCTTATCCACTGTGCTATTACAATTCAGAATTTTCTGCTGCTTTATTCTACATTACACTACAGAAAGACACAGGCTGACTTCGTTGCCGAATGACGAGGGAGTAGGCCGTAAATGCATGAAATTTTGGAAGCTTTCCTCTATTCGGATTCACAAAATTACTATGCATTTTTACTTAAAAACTTTAAACGCGTTTGGACAGTTAATGAGCAAACTATTTGCAGAAAAAAGTACACGAAGTCGCTAGTAATTTCAACTAACACTCACATAATATACACTGCTGGAAATGGAAAAAAGAACACATTGACACCGGTTTGTCAGATCGACCATACTTGCTCCGGACACTGCGAGAGGGCTGTACAAGCAATGATCATACGCACGGCACAGAGGACACACCAGGAACCGCGGTGTTGGCCGTCGAATGGCGCTAGCTGCGCAGCATTTGTGCACCGCCACCGTCAGTGTCAGGCAGTTTGCCGTAGCATACGGAGCTCCATCGTAGTCTTTAACACTGGTAGCATGCCGCGACAGCGTGGACGTGAACCGTATGTGCAGTTGACGGACTTTGAGCGAGGGCGTATAGCGGGCATGCGGGAGGCCGGGTGGACGTACCGCCGAATTGCTCAACACGTGGGGCGTGAGGTCTCCACAGTACATCGATGTTGTCGCCAGTGGTCGGCGGAAGGTGGACGTGCCCGTCGACCTGGGACCGGACCACAGCGACGCACGGATGCACGCCAAGACCGTAGGATCCTACGCAGTGCCGTAGGGGACCGCACCGCAACTTCCCAGCAAATAAGGGACACTGTTGCTCCTGGGGTATCGGCGAGGACCATTCGCAACCGTCTCCATGAAGCTGGGCTACGGTCCCACACACCGTTAGGCCGTCTTCCGCTCACGCCCCAACATCGTGCAGCCCGCCTCCAGTGATGTGGCGACAGGCGTGAATGGAGGGACGAATGGAGACGTGTCGTCTGCAGCGATGAGAGTCGCTTCTGCCTTGGTGCCAATGATGGTCGTATGCGTGTTTGGCGCCGTGCAGGTGAGCGCCACAATCAGGACTGCATACGACCGAGGCACACAGGGCCAACACCCGGCATCATGGTGTTGGGAGCGATCTCCTACACTGGCCGTACACCTCTGGTGATCGTCGAGGGGACACTGATTAGTGCACGGTACATCCAAACCGTCATCGAACCCATCGTTCTACCATTCCTAGACCGGCAAGGGAACTTGCTGTTCCAACAGGACAATGCATGTCCGCATGTATTCCGTGCCACCCAACGTGCTCTAGAAGGTGTAAGTCAACTACCCTGGCCAGCAAGATCTCCGGATCTGTCCCCCATTGAGCATGTTTGGGACTGGATGAAGCGTCGTCTCACGCGGTCTGCACGTCCAGCTCGAACGCTGGTCCAGCTGAGGCGCCAGGTGGAAATGGCATGGCAAGCCGTTCCAGAGGACTACATCCAGCATCTCTACGATCGTCTCCATGGGAGAATAGCATCCTGCATTGCTGCGAAAGGTGGATATACACTGTACTAGTGCCGACATTGTGCATGCTCTGTTGCCTGTGTCTATGTTCCTGTGGATCTGTCAGTGTGATCATGTAATGTATCTGACGCCAGGAATGTGTCAATAAAGTTTCCCCTTCCTGGGACAAAGAATTCACGGTGTTCTTATTTCAATTTCCAGGAGTGTATGTAAGCAGAGCCGATGTCTTGATATTTAATTATTTTTTAAACTCTTAATTATGTTAAAATAATAGGTATTTTATGAGAAAAAAACCAAAACTGTTTTTTAGTGTCATAATCATTCACAGTAACAACAATACAAACCATATTTCTAACAAAGGAAAATAATCTATTATGAACTCACTTTCCACCCGGACATGTCTTGGTGATTCTTCAGTGATACAATCACTAAATCCGAAGCTAAAACGGCTCAATATGTTTAAAATAACAAATTCTATGTGTAAATAAACAACACTGAACTGATCGAGAGGACCATACCGAAATCCAAAACCTCTCGGTACAGTTGTCGAAAAATCGGAGGGAGGACCGATCGGTAACAGGTCTCAGAAGCTTACAGAATCCGAAAGTTCGCATAAAGAACCGAAAATGACGTCGCTACCGAGGCTAACCTACCGCACCTATCGGTATGAACGATACAGAATAGGGACCCCAGCGAAGTTCGGCCGCCGAGTTGTGAGTCTTTTCAGGTGATGCCGCACTGAGCGACGATGACGAAGACAGTACACAATCCCCGAGTGGAGGAAACCTCCGACTTGGTCGAGAATCGAACCCAGGCCAGCTGAGCGCTCAGCTGAGGAGGCGGACCCCACTGACGAAGTACCGTAACCAGGTGTATTGGGCCACGCGTTTCTGCGGCTGGCTGGGACTGAGGTGGAATCAACTTTTTGAAACTGACCATTCTGTGATGCAGGTTAATATCCGAGCTATCGCACCCTGCGACCATTCTCCTCGGTAGGCCCTCATTTGCGAGCTACTGACGCAAAAAGCTTCCGGAATTTTGCTCTACAGTCTGTATCGTTAATTTAGTATCCTCATATTGCCTCGTTGTGTAGCTTAATCTAAAGGGAAAGGGCCTGACATGGAGAAGCTCGTGGGTTCCAATCTCGTGAAGTACTTTATTTTTTATCGAAATTATTTTTATTCACTTAATTGGTCTACATATAATTTTAGGAGGGTTGAATGAAAAGTAACGCCTCCACCTTCTTTAAATGGGTTTGGATGGGAATACTTTAATAAATCAAACTCAGAAATAATCCTTAGAATGTGATCTTTAATTACCAATATTCACTTTTCCACATAATCACCAGCCAATTGAATATGTTTCTGTCAACGATGAACAAGTTTTCTGAAGCCATCACGGAAGAAGTCGACACTCTATTCCCACAACCACAGTGCCACAGTTCTCACGTCTTCATCAGAAGCAGATTGTCTTTCATTATTGGGAACAGATGGAAGTCAGACGGTGCTAAATCTTGACTGTATGGGGGATGCCATACAGTGGTGGGATTCAGTCTCTGAAGTTCTGCTGTGTGGTTTGGCATTGTAATGCTGCAGGAAATGTTACCCACACGTTCTTGTGAAATGCCGATTGTGCTTGCAATTTCTCTCTGAGTGATACGAGATCGGCCTGAATCAATTTGTCAACATCTTGCTACTAAAACTCATTGGTTGTTGTCACAGGACGCCCAGCTCTTTGTCACGCAGGTCAGTTGTTCCCGCATCAACATCTTTAAACTTACTCGCCAAACAACGCACAGTACTCACATCAACACAATCACCATAAACCGCTGTCATTCTCTGATGAATCTCCTTTGGGGTGACACCTTCTGCTGTCAAGAATTCAATGACTGCACGTTGCTTGAATCGCATTGACCGACTGTCTGTGCAGAGTTCCATAATTTACACTGTAACGACACAACCGTTCAATGCTAACGCTTCCCGCCAACTGCAGCTATAGAGAAGAAGCTACGAAATAAGCCAGTTCCTAGAATGAAATTTTCACTCTACAGTGGAGTGTGCGCTGATGTGAAACTTCCTGGAAGATTAAAACTGTGTGCCGGACCGAGACTCGAACTCGGGACCTTTGCCTTCCGCGGGCAAGTGCTCTTTCTTCCAGGAGTGCTAACTGTGCAAGGTTTACAGGAGAGCTTCTGTGAAGCAGGAGACGAGGTACTGGCGGAATTAAAGCTGTGGGGATTGGACGTGAGTCGCGCTTGGGTAGTTCATTCGGTGGAGCACTTGCCTGTGAAAGGCAAAGGTCCCGAGTTCGAGTCTCGGTCGGGCACACAGTTTTAATCTGCCAGGAAGTTCATATCAGCGCACACTGCGCTGTAGAGTGAAAATTTCAATCTAGAAACATCCCCCAAGCTGTGGCTAAGTCATGTCTGCGCAATATCCTTTCTTCCAGGAACGCTAGTTCTGTAAGGTTCGCAGGAGAGCTTCTGTAAAGTTTGGAAGGTAGGAGACGAGGTACTGGCGGAATTAAAGCTGTGAGGACGGGGCGTGAGTCGTGCTTGGGTAGCTCAGTTGGTAGAGCATTTGCCCGCGAAATGCAGAGGTCCCGAGTTCGAGTCTCAGTCCGGCACACAGATTTAATTTGCCAGAAAGTTTCAAGCCAGTACTTGCCGCATACCAATGCTGCCAACTGTTGAAGAGTTACGAAGGAGGAGGCATTACTTCTCAGTCAACCCTCGTATGTTTCAGTTCCTTTGTCACATCGTTTTAATCATCAAATCAGCTTCTTCGTTTGCTCTCAGTTTTCTTAGTATCATTCTTTTTCCACTTGAAATTTTTGTTCACGTGATTTTAATTAATTTTATGTATTAATTTCGATTTAACTCCTTTCGTTTTATCATCCCGTTTTTTCGTCCACGTTATTGGAGTCATTATTTCTGTTCTTCATTTCATTTGTATTTCATTTTACTTATGAACCCTTCTTCCTTTTAAATCTTCATCTCCTTTATTTTGTCCATAGTGCCATAGGAATTTAGACAATGTCTTAAACGTTTGTACAACGGCTATCATAAAAAAAATTCACACCTTGAATGAAAATTACGTTTTTGACACTGTTGCTCAGTTTACATAAATAGATTATTTCGTCTCTTGTTTTTTATCCGATCGAGCTGCGTTCCCAAATGTCTAATTATTGTTAATATATCCGCCGTCCGGGGATAGGAAAATCTCAGAGTGTGAGTTATAGCGCTTTTATTTAAACTAAAGTCTTTCTTCAAAATTCACAAAACAATATTCGTGAGTTAGGACTGATCCCCCGTGCCTATCAATAACTTAATCAGAGAATCTTCCAAACGTAAACTGTCTGTAGTAACCATACAACTTCACCAAACCAAGCCCCGGGCATTTCGTGAAGAGCGGCGCTGAGTCCACGTTGCCGTCATCTGAGTCTGAGTACAAGTAGAGGCCTTGCGGGGATGGCTCGGGTACGCTGGCGGCGGTGGGCGATGACGCAGCGGCTACGATGACACCAGTGGGCTCGCTCGGCGTGAACTGCCTCCCCAGGCTCCTGAGCCAGCCAAATTTATTTTTCCTTTATTGCTAATTTTAAACCCGTACAAACAGGCAGGCTGTCAGTAGCATGTTACGCTGCTATTCAGCCATAGAATAGACAAAGAAACAACACAAAAAATACACATGTTGCATAATGGTGGGTAATAAAACAGTGGAGACATAAAGACAAACACGGAGCCGTTCACACTCGACGTTAGTCCACACTACAAACTGTTGACACGACGCACAAACACTGAAGATGTCGATGGCACAGGTGAACAATGGAGTGCGACGGTGAACACTGATCACTAAACACGACGGCACACACGAGACACAGATGGCGATGATCTCCGGCGCGCAAATGGCCACGTAGCGTGTGCGAGTCCAGGGACCTGCCAAGAGGGGGAGAAGAGTGAGTGGGGGGGGGGGGGGGGGGAGAGGGGAGAACAAAGATGCCAATGGCTGAGGAGATGGGAGGAGGGGTAGAGGGACAGGGGAGGGGAAGCCTGTGGGAGGAGTGGGGAGAAATGGAGGAGGGAGGGAAGGGGGAGAGGGCTATGTGGGGTTTCCTATCGTGGGGTTTCCTACAAGGGTTGCAACAGGTAGGGAAGCTGTCCAGAGCAACTGGTTCCCTAACGATGTGTTTGCAAACTGAGCCTCCCCCACTGCTTGCCTCCCCCAGTCGCTCACCCCCAGTGCAAGTGTTGTCATCGTTTCTCAGACAGTGTCGTCGTCGATCAGCATCAATAATTTCGCAAAGTTAACTTGCCGATTCTGGAGTTTCGTTATGTATGTAATACAAAACTAATTATATGTATTTGGCGGATCTCATTCACAAAAGTACGCTTATAACGGTATTTCTAAAGTTCTAATACACAATCTACTATTTATTGAATTTTTATCTCAACAAAACCGAAATTTTTACTTGGTAAATTTCTTATATAACATGGTCACTCGTCCTGTGAAGCTTCCAGAATTTATATGAGGAAGGCAGAATGAGGACTCAGACAGCTGGTTGCCCACTTTTCTGTCAGAGACTTTTAAAAACGATCTTATTTGCCTTTATTGTGCTCCAACAGGAGCAGTTTTCAGCTGATTATTACGTAGTTCATTTTATAAAGATGAAATTCCAACTAGATGAACTTTGGTGGAGTCATCTATATTAAGCAACGAATTTTATCATCTATAGACATCAAGAACAACACTCTAGTTATCGAACTTTATACGTCGCATCTAACCACAGGGTAATAGTCTGTAAGTTCTTTCAGATGAACACGCCCATTGTTGCGTAAATCTTTATCTAATTACTAGCTGACGAGACAATGTTGAATTTATTTCAAGGTAGGCCAACCATCCGCCATCCAGCATACGTTGGCTTGTGTAAATGCCTTCACCACGAAAACATACATACATGAGCCAACTCCCAAACTGATCAGTCAAATGGTATGTAATTCTGTTGTAAGGCACCCTCCGCCATACACCGTATGAAATTTCATGTAGACGGTGAGGTTCCCCTTGCTTTGAAGATCGAATGTACAAAATTTCATCAAGATCGGAGCAATACTGTGTCTTCTATAGAAATCCGTAAGTAAAGTACCCTCCACCATGTACGAAGTTTTATATAGACGGTGACCTTCCTCTTGGTTGGGGAAATAGGAATTCATTTTTATTCACACCGCTCGCTCTATGCCGACTTAGTTGTGAAACATAAATAATAGATTCGAACAACAGAAATCATGTAATGATTCCTGTCTTATAAGGGGCAACATAGCTATTAAGTAATAGTAACGAGATTACGAGAGCAGTCACTTTCAGCGTTACGTAAAATAACGTTATACCTTTAAATTATCGCGACACATAATGAAGATGATAAGCAATGTGGGACTTCCTTCCGTTTGCGTTTAAAACTATCGGAGAAATCCTGTGTGGTGAGGAGGGTGGGAGGGGGCAGCAAGGGGAGCCTCGATTTGTTTTGCCGGTCCAGGCCTCTGACGGGTTTAATGTGCCACTGCATGTAGGAAATCCCATGGTAGGAAACCCCATGACACCAGGGGAGAGAAGGGAGCGAGGGTGCCCAAAGGAGCAAACACACGAAGAGGGAGAGAGGATCTAAGGTGGTAGGAGGGATAGATGGAGGGGAGGAGGGCATCATCAGGGAGGGGGATCTGGCAGAAGCCACCTTGGGAGAGGGTAAGGAGGGTGGAGAGATGGAGACCGGGTGGGAATACAGGCGCAGCTGCGGGTGGGGGTGGGAGAGGATGGGTAAGACAAGGAGGTGAGGGGGACCGAGTTTACGGGAGGTGTACAGGATCCGTATCCTTTCAAGGAAAAGGAAGAGGTGGAGAAACGGAATGCGGTCATACAGGATCCACATGGGGGAGGGGAGACAGATGCGATAGGCGAGGCGGAGATCATGGCATTCGAGGATCTGAAGGGATTTGTAAAAGGTAGGGGGGCGGAGATCCAGGCCAGATGGGCGTAACAGAGGACAGGGCGGATGAGGGATTTATAGGTGTGGGGGATGGTGGAGGGGTCCAGACCCCACGTACGGCTGGAAAGGAGCTTGAGGAGATGGAGTCCGGAGCGTGCCTCAGCTTGGATTGTCCGGAGATGGGGGGTTCCAGGAGAGGCGATGGTCGAGAGTGACGCCAAGGTACTTAAGGGTGGGGATGAGGGCGATAGGACGGCCATAGATGGTTAGATAGAAATGAAGGAGGTGGAAGGAAGGCGTGATTTTGCCTACAATGATCGCCTGGGTTTTGGAGGGATTGACCTTGAGCAACCACTGGTTGCACTAAGCAGTGAACTGGTCAAGATGGGATTGGAGAAGGTGTTAGGAACGCTGCAGGGTGGGGGGGGGGGGGGGAGGGCAAGGAAGGCGGAGTCATCGGCAAACTGGAGAAGGTGGACGGGGGGTGACGGCGGCGGCATGTCAGCCGTATACAAAAGGTACAGAAGGGGGGAGAGGACAGAGTCTTGGGGCACACCGGCGGAGGGAAAAAAGGTGTAGGAATCCCTGTTATGGATGGTGACGTAGGAAGGACGGTGGGAGAGAAATGAGCCGATGAGACGGACGTAGTTAATGGGAAGGGCGAAGGTTGAAGAGGAGACCGGAATGCCATACGTGGTCATAAGGGAGAGGAAGATTGCGGAGCGACAGGAATTAAGCTCTTCGGAAAGGAGATGTGTGAGGTGAAGAAGAAGGTCGTCGGAAATGAAGGACGGCCGAAAGCCACACTGGGTAACGGGACGGGAAGGAGGCGGTGCTGGCGGAGATGCTGGTGGATGCGACAGGTGAGGATAGATTCCAGGACCTTGCTGAAGACGCCTCTCCAGGCTCCTGCACCAGCCTAAATACTGCTCGGCGCACGGATATGGCTGGCTCTATTTGTGGTCACGTGTCGAGCGGAAGGAAAGAGGTCCGCGGCTGTAGCGAGCTCTTGCGGCGCCATGGACGCCTCCTGGTTGTCTCTAGAAAGCGTCTGTGTTTCCGGCCAGGCTGACCCCTACTCGGTCCGGGGCCCGCTGTACCGGTCTGCTTCGCGGAAAGCGAGATTTGCAGGCGCTTATCCTGGACACAGTAACTGTAGCAGGTAAATATTATGAAATTAAATTTAAAAAAAAAAGATATACAAAAAAATGAGAATAAAAAAATTCATATGATGTTTGAAATGTGAAAATTTATGTGATGATTAAAATGTGAATATTTAGTGATGACTAAAATATGACAAAGGAAAAGAAACAAAAAACCAATTAATCGAAAATAATAATGGTAAAAGTCATTTCGGTAAACAATTGAAAATAAAGGAATTAAAGTATGTGATGAAATTCGCGGGCCGCTGTGTGCCGAGCGCTTCTAGGTTCTTCAGTCCGGAACCATGCGGCTGCTACGGTCTTAGGTTCGAATCCTGCCTCGGGCATGGATGTGTGTGATGTCGTTAGGTTAGTTAGGTTTGCGTATTTCTAAGTTCTAGGGGACTGATGATCTCAGATGTTAAGTCCCATAGTGCTCAGAGCCATTTGAACCATTTGATGAAATTCGAACCCACGACCTCCAGCAAGGGAAGGCGTTACACTACTCATTGCGCCACCCAACAAGCCTCTCTTAATCTTCTCTTTTAAAGTTATCAAGCGTCACATAAAATTCCGAATTTTCATTTCCGTTAATTACGCACAAACGAGGGCGTTCCAGGATGAGTGGATACAGGGTGTCACAGCTGGGGTCCTAACCTACATCAGTATATAGACGGTTTCAAAAAGTTGGTTCTACCGCTGCGGACCTTGTGAATCTGCTTAAATAGGGAAAGAAAGAAGAGAGAAACGACGTCCTAATCTGTTTCTCCCCCCTGTCTCTGCCCACCTCCTCCTTCCGTCTCTTCGTCCATCCCCTCCTCCTTCCCCCCTCTCTTTGTCGATCTTCTCCTCCCACTGCTCTCAATCTCTTCCTGTCCCCTCTATCTATTTCCTACCACCACTCTCCCCAATTTCTCTTCCCCCCCCCCCCCTCTCTCTCTCTCTCTCTCTGACACTGAGTCTCGTTTACTGTTATTGCAACTTCAGATTTTCCAGTCTAAATGTTCAATACAACGCCGTTTAAAATTTTACGTTAATCTGTCAAGAACGTTTCGAGATTTTTGGTAACCATGTTTTATCTTTTTACATATACAAAGGGCGTTCAAAAAGTTTTGCACAGTCTCTTCTAAGGCTGTGCAAAGTTTGACAGTACCAGACAGACTTTATGGTTGCTCCACGTTCGAGGGAATCCATAAGAAGCACACCTTGCCTATCCCAAAACAACGTCGTCATCAACTTCCTTGCTGACAAGGTTTGCAACCATTTTCTTGGCTTTTGGGGGGACCTTGTGTGCCCCTACTCCATGGACTGTAATTTTGTCTCGCAATCGACGTTTTTCACCCAAGTCTCGTCACTGGTTACGATTCCATCCAGTAATGAATCACCATGTTTGTGGTAGGCCTCCAGAAATGTCAACATTGCCTCCATTCGCTGTTCTCTATGGTGCTCTGTAAGCATTTTGGGCACGCACCGTGCACAAAATTTGTGGTAGCCTAACTTTTAAGTGACAATTTCAAACAACAAAGTCCGTGAAACTTATGGAAAAGAAAGCGAAAGCTCCGTTATTGTGAAGCGACGGTTTTCACGAATCGTTTCATCAACTTTATCGACAAGATCATCAGTCACAATGTTTGGGCGTCCACTCTTCTCTTCATCATGAATGTTGGTTCGGCCATTTTTAAACAGAATGCACCATTTCTGGGTGGAACATTCACTCATTACGTTGTTTCCGTACACTTCGTACAATTCACGGTAAATTTCTACAGGTTTTAAGTTTTTTGTCAACAAAAACCGTATCATAGACGTCACCTCGCAGCTGGAGGGATTTCCGATCGCAGCGCACATTTCAAGTTCGAATATCGACAAAACCAGACGCGCAGAGACGTTCCCGCTGTCACGGATGGATGCCGACTGAGCTGCCGAGCACGCACATGCCATAATATACGCGATCGGCGCGCGCCTAGCGACGTCAGGTGGAAACGTTCCCTACTTTCAGAATATCCCTCGTATTTGAGCAAAACGTTCCGTGTCCTGTGTAATTTTCCTATAGTTCAGAGTAAAGGATGGAAGCAATTCACAATCGTATCAATGTGACATCAGGATGCAGCAGAAGCGTCAAATTCCGTATCAGGGCCAATCGGAAGACGTGAAAGTGCGTCCGCATTACCTTGACGAGCCGTCGTGCGATACACAATCATATACTAGTATTGACGCATCAACAAAACCCATCTTTGCAATTTTTGGGCAGTTCGTACAGGAACCAGTTTCGTCGCATGAAACAAGGAATGTAAAGGCTAGTGATCCGTTACCAAGTAAAATTTTCTGCCATACAAATAATGGTGGAGATTGATGACACCATACACAATAGCCAGTGCCTCTTTCTCTATTTGTGTGTAGTTACACTGAGCTTTGGACAACACTTTTGATGCAATAGGCCTGTCTTCATCACCAAATATGTACGAAAGCACAGCACCGATTCCGTACGAGGAAGCGTCAACTTGCAATATCAAAGTGAAGCAAGCATTGATCACTGAGCAATGCATCTTTGAGTTTTTGAAAAGCTCCTTGGCGCTCATTTGTCCAAACAAAGGGGACATTCTTGGGACACAAGCGATGCAATGGCCTTGCGAATTTAGCAGCATTCAGTATGAACCAAATACAATAGTTCACTTTCCCTAAAACTGACTGCAAGTCTGTGACAATGCGTGTAACTGGCAAATCACGTATGAGTAACAAATACGAATGAAGAGGATTTACACCTTGACTGTTTATGACATGACCAAGATACTGCAACTCACGTTTAAAAAAATCACACTAGTCTAGTCTACAATTTAGTCCAGCACCAGAGAGCACACGAAACAAAGCACGCAAATTTGCAATGTGTTCTTAAGGTGTACGACTTGCTACGACAATATCGTTCAAATAGTTTGAACGGTTTGGTACTTGAGCAGTCAGATGTTCCAAGCACCGTTGGAAAATGGCGGGTGCCGAAGGACTGCCGAAAGGCAAACGCAAATACAGAGGGGTCCAACAAAATGTATCCACCGTTTAAAAGTCCATAAGTGGCAAACGAATTGACGGAGTTGTCTCATTTTTGGTGAAAGTGTAGCTTAGAGTCCAACTTAAAGATATCACTGTAGGTGTTCTAAATGCTCACCATTAACATCCACACACAAACGATGCCGCCGAACTGCAGCACGAACTACTGTCTGCAACGTGTTCAGTTGGATATTTGCACGTGAATGTACGACGAATACTCGAAGTTCATCCAGTGTGCGTGGCTTTTGTCGATAAACGACGTCCTTTAGCCTTAACCACAGGTAAAAGTCCAGAGGAGTTAGGTCTGGAGAACGTGGATACTCCACAGCACCTCTACTGGCTATCCATCTTCCTGGTAGATTTTCGTCGAGATGCGCCGTAACACGATTTTGGTAGTCGGCTGGGGCACCATCTTGTTGAAAGTAAACTCTTCCGTCTCCATAAAAGTCTCGGATGGCACGTAAAATGGATGTCTGAAGCTTCTGGAGGTACACCTCACCGGTAACTAAATGGCCCTATCAAGACCTGGTAAGACAACCCACACCACACATTCACTGCTGGCAAATTCACGGCTTTGTCTACATGGACGTTCGGATTTTCGGTGGCCCAGTAGGTGGAGTTGTGGCAATTTACTGTACCATTGAGTTTGAACTGTGCCTCATTATACCACACAATCATCCCTGCTAACTCTTCATCGTTGCGCACCATGTTAGTAAACCATTCGCAGCACTCCATTCTACGATCTGGGTCGTCCTCGTTCATTGCGTGTAGCAGTCGTAGGATGTGGCACTTCCACTCTGCTGTCTTCAAAATTCGCCGAACACTTGAGCGACTCACTCCAGTTTCACGGGCACACTGTCTCACAGACTTATGTGGTGAGCGAGTGAATTGTTGTAACAAACGACGGGAAGATGGACAGGCTGTAGAGGTGCTGTGGAGTATCCACCACGTTCCCCATACTTAACTCCTCTGGACTTTTCTCAGATCGCTAGACAACATTCAAACAAATCGTATTGGTGAGTTTTATTACAAAAAGTAACTGACAATACTCTGAGAAATACATAGATGTGTTGCAAGGAATGGGCGACAGACAAAATAAGCAAGGTTATTCAGTACAACAGTTCTAAGATTGAGCTAAATAGAATGTACGAGCAAAATAATGAGCTTTGACGCTTCTATTCACGCCGCTGCTCCTGAAGCTCCTCGCAGAGCTGGGCGTGGCCAATCGGGCACCGCGCTTATGTCCTCTCCGCATAGACGCCGCTGCTGTCGCGTTGTCGTCCTGGAGAGGGGTCGGTCAGCGTGCAATTGGCTGACGTCTTCTTCACAGCCCTGTCTGCTCTCTCGTTCCCAGCTAGCATGCTGGTGCCTGACTTTACGCCATAACAAATTCCAGTGGGAAAAGCATTTTGTTTCGTTTTAATTTTACCATTGTTAAGAATATGTCCGTCCATATTTAACCTTTAGCTGGTCTATTGGGGTCTAAGAGACCCCTGGACTTTTTTTTCTACACTTACCTGTATATCTAGGCAACAGATGGCAGTGGCGGTTTTGGTATTCTCTAATGGTCTGTAGATGACTCTGTGCGCGCCATTACATTGAATTCATTCCAAACGGTTTGTCAGTTGGGAGCAGTCCGAGGTGTGTGAGACCCCATCAGAGTGTTAACATCAGTGCTTTCATCCATTAAGGTAAACATTTTCTAGGAAACTTTCTCCCATATTTTGCTCTAAACTTATGTAATATTTGCAGGAGTTACGGTGCCATGGCTTGGAGGAAGCGTTTGACAGACGAAGAAATACAGCACATGCTGGATGGATCATCTTTCTCGGAAATCTCAGGTGGTATAGTGGGCCTGGTGACATATCATCTTCAGCGAGGAAGAAGATTGTGTGCCCACTTGTGATTCTAACTATTTCCATGAGAAGAATATTTAGATTTTTCAGTTTGGTAAACTTTTCTAAATTTTTCAAACTATACTGACCAACAGTAATTTCTATCGTTTCTCTATCACAATATAGTTTATTATTTTTCGACGTAACAACTAAAATGAAACATTTTTATAAGTTTCCCTTATTGGAACAGTTAATTTCGTTTTCAGAACAGATGAATTATCATTCAGTTGAAATAATCTACTCATTTATTTATTAAAAATTGAGTAAATAAGTGACAGATTGAGAACCGAATATAAGAGTTCCAGAAAAGAAACTAAGAAATAAACAGGTTAAACTTTTACCAAATACTATTCGATGTGCAATCATAGGCCCAAGTAGTTGTGGAAAAACAACGTTAATGATTGATAATCATATTCTAACTCCAGGATGGTTAAACTGAAAAAAAAAACCAATTACATCGTCATGTGACTCCAACGACACCTTGAGGAAATTACCCAATGGTGCAAGATTTGGGAGATCAAAATTAACTCCGACAAATGCAATGCAATTATGTTAATTACCAGAAGGAGACCTCCTAATCGCTCACTCTCTATAGACGGGCAGAACCTCCCTTCGTGTGACACGGTGTCTTATTTAGGACTGCAATTAGATCACAAGTTACTGTGAAACAACACATTACCGACGCATGTAATCAGGGTTCAGCTAGAATTTGTCAGCTGTGTCCTCTGTTCGAGGAGAATGGCGTAAACACCAAAGCAAAGCTGTTAATCTGGAAGATGGTGGTACTTCCGGCTATGCTTTATGGATTTGAGATGTGGGGCATGGCTGCAGAGACTCGCTTCCACAAAGTGCAAGTTCTACAAAATAAAGATTTAACGATCATTAGTGGCGTACCTTGGTTCCTCCGCAACACACATATACACAACAGTACAAACGTGCCGTCACCACCATCATTCAGAAAAGAACGCAATCATTTTATGATAAAAAAGAAAACTCGCCATTCCGTCTCGTCTCATCGTTAGGTACAAATCTCCTTCGTGTAAATTACAAATACCCAAGGAACATAACCGCTCGCCGTTTCAGAGCACAAAGCACCACACCAAATATCACACTAAATGCAGAACAATTACACGCTCCCAAAGACACATACACACGTAGGTAAACCCCTCACTTCGCACCCTCTATCTTACACCGAACGCATTAAGAAAAGTCCACCAGACCTTCAGTAAATATGGACCCAAACCCAATCGTGCAAACACACACACAGCAACCAATCATCGATTCATCTCGGAAGATGGTGCCAGTAGTTGGCAAGGAAATGTTAGGAGGAAGAATTTCTACTGTTCGACGGCAGCCGCTTAGCCCAGAAGTTTTAATCAATGATTTCGCGTAAATGAAAAATAAGTGTTTCCCATTCCCAGAGGAACCAGTACAAAACGTACATGTAGCACAAAACTAATAACCAAAGCTGTATCGATTATTTCAAATCATATTGCTAGTTTAAAAGCCTTTTCAAGTATACGTGTAGCACTTATAGATGTAGTACAATGCTGAAGGCAACAACTATATCCATTACTCGAAATCATATTGATATTTTCCTTACTGTTATTTTCAAATAATTTTTAAGAGAAATATACGAAATACTGAATAGCAGTTAACAGTCGGTTATGTTGTCTGACTATGTAAAATGGAGCAATCAACTACAGAATTGTTACATCATCGTGACGTTACCTATAATACGAAACGAAAGCAATCGTTATGGCAAGACTCATAAACAACGCTACATAACTAGAAATAAAATTCCTCTCATGGTATTACATTTGTTGTTGGCATCACCAACTAACAACTCACCCTTCAGCTTAAACTGGACGTATGAATACGCTACAGAGCAGTCTGACATTCAGAGCAGTTTGCCATACAACCAAGATTTCGTATTCAGCCTAATTAACACACCGAACCATGCTGCTGATCGGTGTGCCAACACAACCTGCATACAAAAGAATAATGTGGAAGCGAAGTAAACATCCCGAGTGTTCCGTTCCACCTCTGCGTGCTTTCCAATAACTGTTAGCAGAGAGACAAAAGCGCATCGGCAATGGCTTACATATACTAGTTCGCACATTCTCCAGTAGATACACGAGCACTGGTCGAATCAGAGTTGCCAACTTTCCTTCGATCCGAACCAACAATAACGCGGAAAGTTTTATAGGATTTATATCATCATCATCATAAGACTGTACAAGACAGAACACAACACGCTGCCTAGACTGTATGGCCTGGAGTAATGATATCTCCTATAACACTGGTGTTTTGCTGTGATGCTCTTGGGTGTATGGCACGTTTCAAAATAGAATATACTACTGATGAGTGGAGACATTTTAATGATTGTTCAAACAGAGGCCTTAAAGCAGTACTTCTACACAATGGCAATAAGAATGCTTCTATACCAATTGGACACTCGGTTCACTTAAAAGAGTGTTAAGAAAACCTTGAACTGGTTTTAAGCAAACTGCTATTCAGACCACAAATGGACACTATGTGGTGATTTAAAAGTGATTCCAATGCTGCTTGGTCAACAAAGGGACTATACAAAGTTCCCTTGCTTTCTCCGTGAACAGAACAGTAGAGACAGAAAGCAACACTACATAAAAAAGGTTGGCCCTTAAGAAAAACCTAACAGGTCGGGGTTAGAAATGCTGAGAGGAGAAGCCTTGCGGATCCCAAAAATGTGTTACTTCCACCACTTCGCATTAAGTTGAGGCTGATGAAACAATTTGTTAAGACATTGCCAAAAGAAGTGGAGTGTTCCAGATATCTTTGTGGGGACTTTCCTTGTTTCTCCAAGGCAAAGCTAAAGGAATGAATCTTTGTCGGACCATACATTAGAAAACTAATGACAGATGCCAACTTTGTGGACAAAATGGAAACAAAAGAAAAGACAGCATGGACATCTTTTAAATTAGTTGTTAGCGGATTCCTAGGAAACAAAAGAGATCCAAACTACAAGATAATCGTCGCAGACATGCTCGACAACTTTAAGAAGCTGGGCTGTAACATGAGCATTTCCCCCACTCACATCTTGTCTACTACCTGCAAACCTTGGTGATGTAAATGAAGAGCAGATTCCACCAAGACATCAAAGAAATGGAAAGAAGATGTCAAGGAAGATGAAACGTCAACATGATAGCGGACTACTGATGGATGGTAAAAGGAGACGATCCTCAACAAGTCCACAGCCGGAAAAGCAATAAAAGAAGCTTCGGCAGAAAGTGAAAGCACTGTTATAAGGACTTATGAGCTTAAAGAGAAATGGAAGTGTACTGGAAATGTAATTTAGAACATGATTTATAAATGAAATAAATTTTATAACTTTGGAAAAAGGTGATAAATTGCTTAAATTTTGTTATTATACCCAAAAATACTTCCTTTTTGTGAGATAACCTGACGTGATAGACAAAACTGGATTGTTTTGAAATCAGCGATGAAAAGTACATAAAAGTCAGTGATCAAATTTCAAACAACTTTCAAAAACATGTTTTTTTTTTTTTTTGCAGACCTGTGTAATTGTTTTTGCAGTTCCGAAAGTGATTTTAGAGTTTGCTTTTTTCTTAGATATATGTAGTGTCAGTTTCAGAATCTTAAAAGAACGTTTCAGACACTGCGGTAATGGCCATTATAAAGTTGGTAGCAATTAACAAATACGCGCGCCGCCAGTCACGCCGCCGCGTTTCCCGCAGCCGCCACCGCGGCACGGCGGCGCTGCCTGCCACGGACGTCTGCGCAACTGCCAATGGGGTGCGAGCATCCCCTCTCTGGAACTACAGTGGCTAGGGTGATCAGACGTCCGGATTAATACGGACATGTCCTCCTTTTTAGCTCTTTGTCCGGAGTACAGGCGGATTTTTACAGCGTCCGGCTTTTTCGCAAAGTCGAGTGTAATACAGTTAAGTTTACAATTCGTCCCGTTCTATTGCTCTTCTCTTACATATTTTATCTATTGGCACAGCGTTCGTGATAAACACGCACGAAGCCGGAGTTAGTAGGTGGCACCAGGATCGTCGATGTTATCGTTGATCGACCTATAGGCGAATGCAAATATCGATTATTTAAAATTTTCGTTTCGTATCTTTGCTTTGTATTGGATTGGCTTCCTGGAGTGCACGTGTCATTTTTGAGTGTAATTTTTAACCGAGTGAGTTACGTAAAATATTTGGCTATGGCTAATTTTCTGATTTCCTTTCCTGCAAATATCCGGCTTTCAAGAAAGGGAGAAATGAATTTGAATAGGAATGTAAGATATGTGGAGGTGGAATGTATGTCTCAGTGGCCAATAAAGGTAACAAATAGCTCGACAGATTAACTGTCCTGGTTTTATTTCATCCAGAATTTAGGACTTTCTCTTGTAGAAAAAAATGGGCAAAGTTTTTTGTGACAGTAAGTCAGTTGACTGTCACTCAGAGTTGCTGAAACTTGCAGAATACTTTTTCAGTATTTCAGGGCATAATGCTAATCCCAAAACAATATTTTCTATAATTACCACACAGTGTACTGATGAGAGGAATAGATTAAACTTTGAATCAGTGAACGGTCTGTTGAGGGTCCAATATAATTTAAAAGAATTTTCATGTGTGTCATTTTACAATTATCTATTAAGTACGCCTGACCTTCTGGATAAAATTGGTCCCTCCGAAAAGTATCAATAATTGTTAAGGAATGTATGTATGTTATGTCTATAAATAATAAACTGATTTATTAAAATTGAACGTATGTTTGATGGGGAATACAGCAGATGAGGGTACCACCCATCAGCTTTGGCCAAGTCACATGAAAGTAATCAATCAGGAGTGGTGTTTAGGCAGCTGTCTTTGTTAAATCTTAAAACTACACATAAATATAAAAACAAATGATGCCACACTGTCACCACAATCACTGTTTTTAATTTAAAATTTAAAAAATATTGCTCTGGGAATCACCACCTGACCAGTAACAATTAACTACTAGTTTTACCGGTAATTCCCAGCAGTCACATGACTTGTCCAAAGCTGATGGGTGGTATGCTCATATGTAATTGACCTGTTTGATATGTCCTCCTTTTTCTTCCTTTGTCCTCCTTTTTGAAGCTGTTTGTCCTACTTCTTAAACAATTTCATCTGTTCACCCTATCAGTGGCGGATGTGCATTTGTGCACTGAGCCTATGTTGTGTGTTTGCCAGTCGAATAACATTTAGAGACTTTCATAGCTGCCGGGGCTCAACATCTTCTGAACAGACATTGCACTCTAAAGTGACAGATCTATAAATCTTTAGTATCTGTACATATTTTTACATTCAGATCTACCATTCACAACCGACACTGCTACTTCAGCAACAAAGTTAGGTATTATTTTTTCTATTTGGTATTAGACATAGAATAAATTAATATCTGAATGCTCTGTTCACAAACGGCATCTGTGCATCTCTTCTTTATCTACTATAGAACCACACAACATGCAGAGAAGACATAACAGACACGTGCACACCGCATTTCTTGTGATTAAGCTCTTCATTGTCTTGTAACCGTGCAAATATTCTAAACGAGACATAAACACTTACTTTTTGGTTGCACTTCACTTTTGGACACTTGTGTTCATCATACATTAAAAAATAGTTTTGCATTACCTTTATTACAAACACGTTATGAGTACAGAGCAAAATGTTTGTCTTTTGCGAAATATCACATTCCGACAACTGCGCATCGTTATTTTGAATAGTACGGTTAGGCTGACCAGACATCCTGATTTTGCCAGATAGCCCCACTTTTCACATAATTGTCCTGCTGTCCCAAGAAAATCATTCGGGACAGATAACTGTCCCAGTTTTTAATTAAGAAACAAAATTTGTGCAATAATACTTGCCATTTAATTAAGTATTTGTGAAAAACATGTTTTCTAGAAGTAGAATGTCATAGACATATAACATATAGACTTACCGCATTTTGTTTAACTTGTCTCACACCTAAAGAAAGAGTAAGTGGTTCATTGAAAAGAAAAGCAGGTATTAGGTTCTGCGCAGAATACTGTAGCAACTAGAAGAGCAATCTGTAGGGCACACGTGGGGAGAGCAGTAGTGGTCAGGGCAGCTGCTGTAGGGGATGTCCTGACCGCCATTCTAAACTGAAGCCTGTGCTCACATTTTTTTGTAAATATTAAGTGGAGGCCTCCATGCCCACACTTGGATGGTGACCAGCCAAACAGATTTGTCAACTCTACCTTTTTTTTGAGTCATCAGTCTTCTGACTGGCTTGATGCGGCCCGCCACAAATTCCTCTCCTGTGCCAACCTCTTCATCTCAGAGTGGCAATTGCAACCCACATCCTCAATTATTTGGTGGATGTATTCCAATCTCTGCCTTCCTCTACAGTTTTTGCCCTCAACTGTTTCCTCTGGTAACATGGAAGTCGTTCCCTCACGTCTTAGCAGATGTCCTATCATCCTGTCCCTTGCCCTTATCCGTGTTTTCCACATATTCCTTTCCTCTCCGATTCTGCGTAGAACCTCCTCATTCCTTACCTTGTCAGTCCACCTAATTTTCAACATTCGTCGATAGCACCACATCTCAAATGCTTCGATTCTCTTCTGTTCCGGTTTTCCCACAGTCCATGTTTCACTACCATACAATGCTGTACTCTAGACGCACATCCTCAAGAATTTCTTCCTCAAATTCAGGCCGGTGTTTGACGTTAGTAGACTTCTCTTGGCCAGAAATGCCTTTTTTGCCATTGCTAGTCTGCTTTTGATGTCGTCCCTACTTCTCCCGTCATTGGTTATTTTACTGCCTAGGTAGCAGAATTACTTCATCTACTTCATGACCATCAATCTTGATGTTAAGTTTCTCGCTGTTCTCATTTCTGCCGCATCTCATTACTTTCATCTTTCTTTGATTTACTCACAGTCCAGATTCTGTTCTCATTAGACTGTTCATTCTGTTCAGCAGATCATGTAATTCTTCTTCACTTTCACTCAGGATTGCAATGTCATCACCGAATTGTATCATTAATATCCTTTCACCTTGAATTTTAATTTCACTCCTGAACTTTTCTTTCATTTCCATCATTGCTTCTTTGATGTACAGATTGAACAATAGTGGGGAAAGGCTTCATCCCTGTCTTACACCCTTTGTAATCTGAGTCCTTCCCTCTTGGATCTTGTACGTATTGTACTGTATATTACCTGTCTCTCCCTTTAGCTTACCCCAATTTTTCTCAGAATTTCGAACATCTTCCACCATGTTACATTGTCAAAGGGTTTCTCCAGGTCGACAAATCCTATGAACATGTCTTGATTTTTCTTTAGTCTTTCTTCCACTATCAACAGCAACGTCAGAATTGCCTCTCTCGCGCCTTTACCTTTCCTAAACCCAAACTGATCATCTAGCACATTCTCAATTTTTTCCATTCTTCTGTATATTATTCTTGCTAGCAACTTGGATGCATGAGCTTTTAAGCTGATTGTGCGGTAATTCTCCCACTTGTCAGCTCTTGCCATCTTCGGAATTTTCTGGCTGACGCTTTTTTCGAAAGTCAGATGGTTTTTTGCCAGACTGATACATTCTACACACAATGTGAACACTCGTTTCGATGCCACTTCCCATAAGGATTTTAGAAATTCTGATGGAATGTTATCTATCCCTTCTGCCTTACTTGATACTAAGTCCTACAAAGATCTTTTAAATTCTGATTCTAATACTGGGCCCCCTATCCCTTCTAAATAGACATCATACAAATCTTCCCCATCATACAGGCCTTCAATGTACTCCTTCCACCTATCCGGTCCCTCCTCTGAATTTAGCAGTGGAATTCCCGTTGCACTCTTAATGCTATCACACTTGCATTTTAATGTCACGGAAGGTTGTTTGGACTTTCCTGTATGCTGAGTGTGTCCTTCCGACAATCATTTCTTTTTCGATTTCTTCACATATTTAATGCACCCATCTCATCTTAGCTTCCCTGCATTTCCTATTTGTTTATTCATCAGCGACTTGCATTTCTTTATTCCTGAATTTCCCTGAACATTTTTTTACTTCCTTCTTTTATCAGCCAATTGAAGTATTTCTTCTGTTACCTATGGTATCTTCACAGTTACCTTCTTTGTACCTATGTTTTTCTTTACAACTTCTATGATGGCCCTTTTTAGAGATATCCATTTCAACTGTACTGTCTACTGAGCTATTCCTTATTGCTGTATCTATAGCCTTAGAGAACTTCAAGTGTATCTCATCATTCCTTAGTACTTCTGTATTCCACTTCTTTGCATATTGATTCGTCCTTATTAATGTCTTAAACTTCAGCCTACTCTTCATCACTACTATATTGTGATCTGAGTCTATATCTGCTCCTGGGTACGCCTTACAATCCAGTATCTGATTTCGGAATCTCTGTCTGACCATGATGTAATCTAATTGAAATCTTCCCGTATCTCCCGGCCTTTTCCAAGTATACCTCCTCCTGTTGTGATTCTTGAACAGGGTATTCGCTATTACTAGCTGAAACTTGTTACAGAGCTCAATTAGTCTTTCCCTCTCTCATTCCTTGTCCCAAGCCCATATTCTCCAGTAACCTTTTCTTCTGCTCCTTCTCCTACAACTGCATTCCAGTCTCGCTTAACCATTAGATGTTCGTCTCCCTTTACATATTGCATTACCCTTTCAATACCCTCATATACTTTCTCTATTTGTTCATCTTCAGCTTGCGACGTCGGCATATATACCTGAACTATCGTTGTCAGTGTTGGTTTGCTGTCGATTCTGATAAGAAGAACCTTATCACTGAACTGTTCACAATAACACACACTCTGCCCTACCTTCTTCTTCATAACGAATCCTACTTCCATTATACCATTTTCTGCTGCTGTTGATATTACCCTGTACTCATCTGACTAGAAATCCTTGTCTTCTTTCCATTTCACTTCACTGACCACTACTATATATAGATTAAGCCTTTGCATTTCTCTTTTCAGATGTCTAGTTTTCCCACTATGCTTAAGCTTCTGATATTCCATGCCCCGATTCGTAGAACGTTATGCTTTGGTTGATTATTCAATCTCTTTCTCATGGTAGCCTCCCCCTTGGCAGTCCTCTCCGAGAGATCCAAATGGGAGACAATTCTGGAATCTTTGGCCAATGCAGAGATCATCATGACACTTTTCAAGTACAAGTGCAGTGTTTTACTTTCATGTAAATATCACAATAACTATGACCATGATGGGCACGTCATCATGAACCTGATGTAGACAGTTACAAGTAAATCAATAATGAATTTTTTTCCCGGATAGTTCCTGTAAATCATTTCAGAAAGTTTGCAGGGCGTGTGCATCGATTCTGTCATCGCCGACCCGCCGAAATGTGGCGAACACTGCCGGCCTCCCCTTCTGAACAAACGAATGAACTCGCCCAGTGCTTTGAACGAAAACTGGCACTGCGCATCGGCCACCGTATCCTGTGTGGACTTTATCTATCCTCGCCACTAATTGCCGACCATCCATTTTATGGCCCTTGAGACAATTAAAACAAAAACCAAAGGAGGAATAAAGGAACGTCACTTTAACCATTTCTCTTAATGGGCATGCAACTGTATGGAAGTTAACTTTGTGAAAAATGTGAGTGATGCTGCGTGTGTTAGCAGTGCTTATGGAATATCGTTGGCATGTACACATGCTTGCCCAAAGAGTCTGCAGTCGAACGAAATTTAAGATTTAAAACACAGCTTTTAGGAGTAACGCAACATACTTAAGTACCTAGCACGTGACTAAACAGTGTCGAAAATATATCCAAATGGTTCAAATGGCTCTGAGTACTATGGGACTTAACATCTGAGATCATCAGTCCCCTAGAACTTAGAACCACTTAAACCTAACTAACCTAAGGACATCACACGCACCCATGCCAGAGGCAGGACCAAGCGAGGTGGCGCAGTGGTTAGCACACTGGACTCGCATTCGGGAGGACGACGGCTCAATCGTGCGTCCAGCCATCCTGATTTAGGTTTTCCGTGATTTCCCCAAATCGCTTCAGGCAAATCCCAGCGTGGTTCCTTTGAAAGGGCACAGCCGACTTCTTTCCCCATCCTTCCCTAATCCGATGATCTCACTGTCTGGTCTCCTTCCCTAAAATAACCCAACCCCAAGGGCAGGATTCGAACCTGCGACCATAGCGGTCGCGTGGTTCCTGACTGCAGCGCCTAGAACCGCTCGGCCACAACGGCCGGTGAAAATATATCCAAGCTGTTTCAGAAAAAGAAGTATATGTCGATCTTTTATTATTTTTGAAGTAAGGATTTTTATTTATATGTAATGTATCTACATTTTCCTTTCTACTTCACAAAATAACGATACGTTCTTGCTATAAGTTTTTCAGCTGCTGCATCTTCACAGGCCTATAATCGATTTCAAAACACCACAATAACTGACAAGAAAGACAGTAAGTGTAGTTATGAAGTTAGGTATAAGCAAAAGCGTAACAATCTTTCCTCTTCGAAATCTGGTCAGTCTAAGTATAGTAAATATTTTCACAGTCCCCCTTGTGGTCTTCAATCCAGAGACTGGTTTGATGCAGCTCTCCATGTTACTCTAACCTTTGCAAGCTTCTTCATCTCCCAGTACCTACTGCAACCTGCATCCCTGTGTATCTGTTTAGTGTATTCATGCCATGGTCACCCTCTCCGATTTTTACCCTCTGCACTTCCCTCCAATACTAAGTTGGTATCCCTTGATGCCTCAGAACATGTCCTACCAACTGATCCCTTCTTCTAGTCAAGGTGTGCAACAAATTACTCTTCTCCCCAATTCTATTCAATACCTCCTCGTTAGTTATGTGATCTACCCATCTAATCTTCAGCATTCTTCTGTAGCACAACATTTCGAAAGCTTCTATTCTCTTCTTGTCTAAACTATGTATGGCTGTACTCCATACAAATACTTTCATAAGACTTCTTGACACTTAAATCGATACTTGATGTTCACAAATTTCTCTTTTTCAGAATCGCTTTCCTTGCCATTCCCCGTCTACATTTTATATCCTCTCTACTTGGACCATCATCAGTTATTTTGCTCCCCAAATAGCAAAACTCATCTACTGCCTTAAGTATCTCATTCCCTAAACCAATTCCCTCAGCATTGCCTGATTTAATGCGACTACATTCCATTATCTTCGTTTTGCTTTTGTTGATGTTCATCCTATAGTCTCCTTTCAAGGCACTGTCCATTCTGTTCAACTACTCTTCCAGGTCTTTTGCTGTCTCTGACAGAATTACAGTGTCATCAGCAGACAGTTTTTATTTCTTCTACGTGGATTTTAATTCGTGCTTCATATTTTTCGTTTGTGTCCTTCACTGCTTGTTCAAAATACAGACTGAATAACATTGGCAATAGGCTACAAACCTGTCTCACTCCCTTCTTAACCACTGCTTCCCTTTCATGCCCTTCGACCCTTATAACTGCCATCTGGTTTCTGTACAAATTGTAAATAACCTTTCGCTCCCTACGTTTGATCCCTGACTCCTTCAGAATTTGAAACGGAGTATTCCAGTTAACATTGTCAAACGCTTATATACGCTGTATAAATCACGCATCATTCATTTGAGAATAGATATCAAACACAAGTTTCACATTGGCTTCATTTACCTCCTCTTTTGATTCAAAGCTTCAGTGCACAAGACAGTAAAATTTTATTGACCCCGTAAGTTTGTGGGTATGCCGAGTTTTGTCCGCTGGAGAAGACAATGTGGTATAAAACGTTGAGACACCAGCGGAGTGCAAGCTCACAGCACAGGGACTTTGTAGCCGACAGCGACGAAACAATGAAGTCCCTAGGGACGCCCTTCCTCATCCCGAATTCGCCTTTCCAATTAAGAAACGACGATCTGTTCGTGTTCTGTAAGCCGCTTTCGCTTCGAAGCCGTAGGAGGAGATTGTCAGAGCCATCTCTCGGCTGTGTCAGAAACAAGTGAACGCGGCGTAGCGGCAGCCTTCGCCGACAGTTGAAGGTGGAACTGGTAATAACTATTGATGGCTAGCAATACTGGCGTATCCGTTGTTTGCGTCGTAAAACCGAGGAGAAATATCCGTCGGAAGACTGGATCTGCTGAAATTTCTTTCCCGCTCTGCCACCCAAGATGTAGAGACGTAATTTCTCTGGTATTACAGGAGCGAAATGCGAAGCACTGAAACCGTTTCCAATTCCGAAGAGACGCTTTTAGGTAGCTGTTTCCCATCGGGTGGACTGGTTTTATTGGGGAGATAAAATATCGAAACGCAACTTTAGTGAAGCGTCGAGCGAGGGCTAAATCCACCACCTGCAATAGATTTCAAAAGGTATGATTCAGTCCAGAACAACTGATCACCAGAAAAAGAGTCCTACATGTTGGGATACTGGTGTGGGTGTATCATAATTTACCAGATGAAACAAAAAGAACAGAAATGTCAACAGCTTGCATATTTAAAATTTAAAAAAAATATTTTTTAAGTAAAACTTCTACATGGTAAATGATTTTTTTAAAAGATTATAAACATTAACTAATTTCCCTAATAAAAGACAACTTATAGCTGATAATTATGTATAGTGTATGTTTCCTTGAAGTATGTAATATATCAGTCTGTATTTATTTCTATTTTACTCCCACCATGTTCCATTCCATTACACAACATTTAAAAAAAGTGTTATGTCCTATCTAGCAAGTGTAAGTACAATGTGATGTCTGTTATCTTGTAGTAATATTGCTCACACTTTCAAGAAACAAATTACAATTGTAACAAATAAATAGTAAAACTACTTGTAAAAATGTGTACTTGACTTGTCCAATATATTTACTAACTGGGATCAACAAAGTATAATACAATACAAATCAAAATAATAAAATAATAATAAGGCTCTACAAACACTTGTTTTAAATGGCTATTTTCTATGATGCTGACAGTATGTATTCAAACTTTATCCCAAGTAATTCAGATGAATATATATATCCATAGGAAAATGTGTTTATGTAATTTTTCTTTTAACATGTTGTTGTTGTTGTGGTATTCAGTCCTGTGACTGGTTTGATGCAGCTCTCCATGCTACTCTATCCTGTGCAAGCTTCTTCATGTCACATATGATACAGTAATTTGTAATGGTTTGAACAATATAATCGAATCTGAAATAATATTGGTACAAAATCATGCGTTTAAAACGTCAGAGTGTACATGTGTAAAACTTTTACATGATGATGTATGATCCACCCTCACATTAAATACATTGTTTCTCCCTATGGAACAAAAGTGACTAAGATAGACAAACTCGAATGTGGTGCAAAAGCATTTCATTCTCGCAGACAACAAATATTCAAACAAATTATAGCTTGGGGATAATACAGGTATAGTACCAGTAATAGCAATCTCAGGCTTTTACAGATGATGCCAATATTTACAAAGAAGTGCTATCCAAAAAAGTTGAACAAATGTTTAGGCAGATCATGATAAGATTTCAAAGTAGTACAAATATTGACAATTTGCTTTAAATATTACAACACATAGAATACTGCTCTGTGACTATGATGTCAGTGAACCTGTACAAATGTGATGTGTAAAAATTTGTGGAAATGTGAAATGAAATGATCACATAGTGTCAAGCATAGATAAATCAGGCATTAAACTTGAGTTAAATAGCTGGATCTAATGGCAGCAAACAAACCCATCGTCTTTGGGCATGCCCATATTCGAACTGGTATTGGTAACCATGAAATGGTTGTGTTAACAATCATTATTAAGCACAAAGAACAATGAAAACTAGTAAAAATATCTCCTCACCAAGTGGCAGCATGAGAACATAAATCTCATCCAGTGCAGTCCCCAACGATCAGTCTTTCCTTCTTATTCTGTCTGGTAAGTCTTCCCCGACTAGGGTTTTTGGGTGACTTTCCTGAAAATCTACCCCTTTTCCTAAACGTCTCCAGTTTTTCTCCTTCACCTCTCTTGCTTCCCCTTCAACCCTTCTGCCAGAAGAAGGAGCCACTGGCTCCGAAAGCTTGCAGACATTATAACGTTTCATGTGTATGTTCTACTGATGCCACTTGATGAGTAGATTTTTATCTATCCAGTTACACTACATTTTCTAAAAGAAGTTCAGTAAACTATATAAAGTCCACAGCTCGTGGTCTCGTGGTAGCGTTCTCACTTCCCGAGGCTCGGAGTCCCAGGTTTGATTCCTGGTGGCGTTGGGGATTTTCACCTGGCTCGAGATGACTGGATGTCGTCGTTTCGTCTTCATCATCATCATTCATCCACATTACGGTCAGAGGAAGGTAATGGCAAACCACCTGCACGAGGACTTCGCCTAGTACGGCAGTGAGGGTCTCCCACATTGTTCCCCTATGCTCTGTCAAGAAGTATGGGACTTCTTCATCATCATCATCATCATCATCATCATCATCATCATCGTCATCATCAAACTAGATAAAAAAGCAGAGCATCATATCTCAATGAGGAGCTTGAAACTTTCAGCACAGGACAGGAGCATATAGAGGAACTATGACTCAGGTTTAAAAGAATAGTTGACGAAGAACTGGATTTGTATGTACCAGTAGAACAGTTCATAATGGGAGGTACTCTCTGTGGAATACAGTCACTATAAAGAAACTTCTAAAGAAACAGAGAATACTGTATTGTTGTTGTTGTGGTCTTCAGTCCTGAGACTGGTTTGATGCAGCTCTCCATGCTAATCTATCCTGTGCAAGCCTCTTCATCTCCCAGTACCTACTGCAACCTACATCCTTCTGAATCTGCTTAGTGTATTCATCTCTTGGTCTCCCTCTATGATTTTTACCCTCCACACTGCCCTCCAATACTAAATTGATGATCCCTTGATGCCTCGTAACATGTCCTACCAACCAATCCCTTCTTCTGGTCAAGTTGTGCTACAAACTTCTCTTCTCCTCAATCCTATTCAATACTTCCTCATTAGTAATGCGATCTACCTATCTAATCTTCAGCATTCTTCTGTAGCACCACATTTCGAAAGCTTCTATTCTCTTCTTCTCCAAACTATTTACCGTCCATGTTTAACTGCCATACATGGCTACACTCCATACAAATACTTTCAGAAATGACTTCCTGACACTTAAATCTATACTCGATGTTAACAAATTTCTCTTCTTCAGAAATGCTTTCCTTGCCATTACCAGTCTACATTTTATGTCCTCTCTACTTCGACCATCATCAGTTATTTTGCTCCCCAAATAGCAAAACTCTTTTACTACTTTAAGTGTCTCATTTCCTAATCTAATTCCCTCAGCATCACCCGATTTAATTCGACTACATTCCATTATCCTCGTTTTGCTTTTGGTGATGTTCATCTTATATACTCCTCTCAAGACACTGTCCATTCCATTCAACTGCTCTTCCAAGTCCTTTGCTGTCTCTCACAGAATTACGATGTCATCGGCGAACCTCAAAGTTTTTATTTCTCCTGCATGGAATTTAATACCTACTCCGAATTTTTCTTTTGTTTCCTTTACTGCTTGCTCAATATACAGATTGAATAACATCGGGGAGAGGCTACAACCCTGTCTCACTCCCTTCCCAACCACTGCTCTTATAACTGCCATATGATTTCTGTACAAATTGTAAATAACCTTACGCTCCCTTTATTTCATCCCTGCCACCTTCAGAATTTGAAAGAGAGGATTCCAGTTAACATTGTTAAAAGCTTTCTCTAAGTCAACAAATGCTAGAAACGTAGGTTTGCCTTTCCTTAATCTAGCTTGTAAGATGAGTCGTAAGGTCAGTATTGCCACATGTCTTCCAGTATTTCTACGGAATCCAAACTGATCTTCCCCGAGGTCAGCTTCTATTAGTTTTTCCATTCGTCTGTAAAGAATTCGCATTAGTATTTTGAAGCTATGGCTTATTAAACTGATAGTTCGGTAATTTTCACATCTGTCAACACCTGCTTTCTTTGGGATTGGAATTATTATATTCTTCTTGAAGTCTGAGAGTATTTCGCCTGTCTCATACATCTTGCTCACCATATGGTAGAGTTCTGTCAGGACTGGCTCTCCCGAGGCCGTCCGTAGTTCCAATGGAATGTTGTCTACTCCCGGGGCCTTGTTTCGACTCAGGTCTTTTAGTGCTCTGTCAAACTCTTCACGCAGTATCGTATCTCCCATTTCATCTTCATCTACATCCTCTTCCGTTTCCATAATATTGTCTTCAAGTACATCACCCTTGTATAGACCCTCTATATACTCCTTCCACCTTTCTGCTTTCCCTTCTTTGCTTAGAACTGGGTTTCCATCTGAGCTCTTGATATTCATACAAGTGGTTCTCTTATCTCCAAAGGTATCTTTAATTTTCCTCTAGGCAGTATCTATGTTACCCCTAGTGAGATAAGCCTCTAAATCCTTACATTTGTCCTCTAGCCATCCCTGCTTAGTCATTTTGCACTTCCTGTCGATCTCATTTTTTGAGACGTTTGTATTCCTTTTTGCCTGCTTCATTTATTGCATTTTTATATTTTCTCCTTTCATCAATTAAATTCAATATTTCACTGTTACCCAAGGATTTCTACTAGCCCTCGTCTTTTTACCTACTTGGTCCTCTGCTGCCTTCACTACTTCATCTCTCAAAGCTACCCATTCTTCTTCTACTGTATTTATTTCCCCCATTCCTGACAATTGTTCCCTTATGCTCTCCCTGAAACCCTGTACAACCTCTGGTTCTTTCAATTTATCCAGGTCCCATCTCCTTAATTTCCCACATTTTTGCAGTTTCTTCAGTTTTAATCTACAGGTCATAACAAATAGATTGTGGTCAGAGTCCACACCTGCCCCTGGAAATTTCTTGCAATTTAAAACCTGGTTCCTAAATCGCTATCTTACCATTATATAATCTATCTGATACCTTTTAGAATCTCCAGGGTTCTTCCATGTATACAACCTTCTTTCATGATTCTTAAACCAAGTGTTAGCTATGACTAAGTTGTGCTCTGTGCAAAATTCTACCAAGCGGCTTCCTCTTACATTTCTTAGCCCCAATCCATATCCACCTACTACGTTTCCTTCTCTCCCTTTTCCTACACTCGAATTCCAGTCACCCATGACTGTTAAATTTTCATCTCCCTTCACTATCTGAACAATTTCTTTTATTTCATCACACATTTCTTCAATTTCTTCGTCATCTGTAGAGCTAGTTGACATATAAACTTGTACTAATGGATTAGATGTGGGCTTCATATCTATCTTGGCCACAATAATGCGTTCACTATGCTGTTTGTAGTAGCTTACCCACATTCCTATTTTCCTATTCATTACTAAACCTACTCCTGCATTACTCCTATTTGATTTTGTTTTTATAACCCTGTAGTCACCTGAGCAGAGGTCTTGTTCCTCCTGCCACCGAACTTCACTAATTCCCAATATAACTTAACTTTAACGTGTCCATTTCCCTTTTTAAATTTTCTAACCTACCTGCCCGATTAAGGGATCTGACATTCCACACTCCAATCCTTCAGCACGTGCAAATGAAATACAGTGATCGCCAGTTAAAAACTTAATTCTGCCCGAACGGGCCTTGAGGGCCCTATGGTGCCGACCGTTCGCCGTGTCATCCTCAGCCCACAGGTGTCACTGGATGCGGATATGGAGGTGTATGTGGTCAGCACAACGCTCTCCTGGCCATATGTCAGTTCACGAGACAGGAGCCGCTACTTCTCAGTCAAGTAGCTCCTCAGTTTGGCGCACAAGGGCTGAGTGCACCCTGCTTGCCAACAGCGCTCGGCAGGCCGAATGATCACCCACTTGAGTGCTAGCCCAGCCCGACAGCGCTTAAGTTTAAATACGTAGCGGTCGACATATCCGCCGTTAGTAATTGTGGTATGCAGTCTGCTCTCAAGTGACACCTAAGTGCTGGGAATGCTAAATGTATCCGTAGCAATTAGAAAAGGTGTATATGGGGCAGTTTGTAATTGCCTGTGCCCATGTTTTGTGTACTATGGAGTAGGGGAGTTACACATGTCCAACAAGGCAATGGGGGTTCGCCAAGATGTACAACACCAGAGGATGAGGAAGGTATACTCAGTGCTGTGAAGGAAACTCCTGGTGGTTAGGCTTGCATAGGACTTTGCTACACATTACGATCTGGAGACATTTAGGTGAAAACGTGCTGCGTCCATACCACCTACAACATTTACACGCCTGCAGATTATCCTCCTGGAGTAACGTTATGCACAGTGTTATGATCCTCAGTCTTTCAGCTGTTGTCTTATTCAAAGATGAAGTGACATTCAGAAGGAACGGAGTCCAGAATTTGCATAACCGGCACGTGGTGTCAGAAACAAATCCCCATGCTTCTCCATTAACATCTGGGGTGCCATTGTTGGCGATTGCTTGTAGGGACCCTGTGTCATTCCAGGGCGACTTATCGGACAGAACTACACACTTTTCCTGTGTACTGCATCGGGCGAGTGCTTAGAAGACACGCCACTCGCATCCACGGCATACGATGGCGCTTTCGCACATTTTGGCTTGTCTGTCCAGAGGAACCCAATTGCACATTTTTCTGAGTGCTGGCCAGATAGAAGTGGACGGATTGCTCGGTCACCTCTTTTGCCTCGTATAAACCCCCTGCAGTTTCACCTGTACGGACATGTAAAGTCTGGTGTAATCGACCGCTGTCATACATGAACACTTACTGTACCAGCCTTTCAGAGTTTTCCTAAAAATATCGGTAATCCGATATATCGACATTTAAAAAAAATATTCGTTTCGAATTCGATGTATCAAAGAAAAGTATCGGTAAATCGGCGGGGAAAATATCGGCGTTGGTAGGCAATTGGTAGGGTTCCTGCACGTAACTTAGGATACACTTAGCAACTAATAAATACAAGAAACCCTTCGTTGCCAAATTTACCTTTATTGTAATTTTAATTAACGTGGAAGCCATAAAAACACCAAACATGGAGGCAAAATGTACGCATCTAAAGGCTACTTAAAAAGAAATAAAATCACTTAAATTTGTTTCCACAAGAGGAAAATACAAATTCCCAATTCGGACATAGCTAACACATTTTACTGACATTAAATGTAACAAGATAAATAATGATACATGTGGCGAGAACAAAAGAATAACATTATCAATATTTACATATGAGAATACGACTATATCCACGAATTTCCCGCCTGGAAAGGGAGATACTTTAACTTCAAGATATAGGGTGATTACAGTAAGCCCTAATTCCACTCGACAAACGTAGTAACGATCTAAGCGAGACAAATGTACTGAAGGAGGATAGCCGGTCGTGCCGTAGTAAAATGGGCCACTAAGAACCCCGTCAGGACGCGACCTCCGTGAACACGTCAGTTTCAGCTGCCTGCAACATACACAGTCATTTGCAGCTTCTTAAAAGCAATTAACATGAAAAGGCACAACGCGTAACACACTAATAAAATATTAACGACTACTTCACGGAACTAGTTCCTCTAGACAAAGCAAACAGCAGAATATTAATAACACGTAAAATACTTCTAACCTATAACAAACTAAGATACCATGTAATAGAATATCGTCTTGAGCTCACAGAATAGTACGTACTTGAGCATTGTCCTGCAAAATTATGGTCAGGTCCTGCAGAAAGTGACATCACTTCTGTTTCTATGCTGTTCACTTTTGGAACACAAACTACGAACAGCATAGAGACAGAAGTGATTACACTTTCTGCAGGACCTGACCATCATTTTGCAGGACAATGCTCAAGCACGTACAGTGCAAGCTGTTACTAATTTGTTTGATGGGGCTGCTAAGTGCCATACCACCTACTGCACTCCCCTGACTTAAGCCCTCGTGAGTTCAATTCGATTTCTAAACTGAAGGAAACACTTCACGGCATTGGCTTCAGAACCGCTACAAATTCATAAAGCAATAGACCTCGCTGCTCGAACTGTAAGAGTATCGTACGACTTCCACAACGCAGGCCACAGGTTATACACAGTGCCACTACTCTGAAGATAGTAAAACTTTCAAACACGTATCTATTTTGACACGAGCTGAAAATAAATAGTTGCCACTATTAAAAATTCCAACACTTGTATTAGGAAGACAGATCGGAGAAGATATAGAAAACCAGGAGAAAGATTGGATAGCAATAAAAGTGCTGAACTGAATACAGAAGTAATAAATACTCTTCGCCTAGGGAATCAACTCTCGCACCGTCACTGAAAACATCTTCAAACGCTGGATGCACGTGGGGGCAAGGACGTCACTGTCTTGAAAATGAGGCATTTCATTATGATCCACTTATAAAATATAATGAATATCCAAGTATAGCGATCGGGAGAATGGATAAACTATGTAAATATTGTAAAGCGAAAGAATTTAAAAGAGAAACACCAAGTATATGCTGCTCAAATGTTAAAATTACGTTGCCAGCACTAAAACCATCTCCATCTGAATTCTGTGAATATACGAAAGGCGAAACACTGATATCGAAGGACTTCTTGAAAAAAATAAGATGCTATAACGCACGCTTCTAAATGAAATCATTTGGATTAAGAGCTATAACCAAGGAGGAAGGATTTAATCCGGTGTTTCGAATCCAAAGGCAAGCATATCATAAAACTGGGTCATTGTTACCACACCTAAATAAAACGCCGAAGTTCTTACAGGTTTACCTTGTAGGAAACGAGGATGATGAAGCCGATCAGCGGTCTGAATATCACTCGATTGCATCGAGATATAATTCTGGAACTACGACGTTTCCTACGTAAAAATAATGAATTGGAAAGAATGTTTAAAAAATCATACTCAAAAACTGATAGCAGATAATTATAAAATAATCATTCGAGATGATACGAGGTCAGAAGGCGAGCATGAAATACTGTTCAATGCGACTCAGTCCAACGACATGGCCGTAGTAACTGTGGACAACGAAATTAATTATCGGGATATTGTGATATAGCGAGAAAAAACGAAACTATAAGGTCTTTCACTGCAGTTTTTTTGTCGATTGCTACGTCTATGAAACCCACAGAGAGAAAATTAAAACCCCACCGAAGCGGCTTAGTATCAGCTGGTATATCATAAAAATTTCAGCCCTTTGCTGTGCATAGCCGTGTTTGAATAAGTGGTTCGGTTTTGGTTCAAAACAATGGTAGTGAAACACTTTTTGAGGAGTTTTCTAAAAATCATCCATGGACTAATAAACAGTTCTCAAAACGGGAGTATAGCACTTATACATAAATGCCTAGAGAATGTAACGTTAAAATTGGAGCAATTTGCTGCGATAGTTTATTATTTAGATTTCGCCTCACACATCATTTTGCGTATTTTACGTGTACATGTGAGGCAACTTTGAACAACCTCTGTATCACAGAAATGGACAAGCCTGAAGACATCAATAAAATATTCATTGTTGTTTAAGATCGGGCTCTTAGCAATATGTCGTAAAATTCCGACATTTGTTGTGCATAGCCATCTTGGAGCAGCACGAAAAAATGGTGAAAAAGGACCTTTTTTGGCGGGGGGGGGGGGGGGGGGGAGGTTCTGAGAAACTTCCCATGAACTAATGGTACCCCCATACAATTATATGGGACATAATCGAGAGGTCAATTCGTACACAAAATCTTGCAATGGCAACTAATTCACAATTATGGACGGCTGTAGAGGATTCGTTATGAATAGGAAGGTAGGGCAGAGGGTCTGTTACTGTGAACAGTTCACTGATAAGGTTGTTCTAATCAGAATCGACAGCAGACCAATACCGACAACGATAGTTCAGGTATACATGATGACGTCGCAAGCTGAAGATGAACAGATAGAGAAAGTGTATGAGGATATTGAAAGGGTAATGCAGTATGTAAAGGGAGACGAAAATCTAATAGTCATGGGCGACTGGAATGCAGTTGTAGGGGAAGGAGTAGAAGAAAACGTTACAGGAGAATATGGGCTTGGGAGAAGGAATGAAAGAGGAGAAAGACTAATTGAGTTCTGTAACAAGTTTCAGCTAGTAATAGCGAATACCCTGTTCAAGAATCACAAGAGGAGGAGGTATACTTGGAAAAGGCCGGGAGATACGGGAAGATTTCAATTAGATTACATCATGGTCAGACAGAGATTGCGAAATCAGATACTGGATTGTAAGGCGCACCCAGGAGCAGATATAGACTCAGATCACAATATAGTAGTGATGAAGAGTAGACCGAAGTTCAAGACATTAGTCAGGAAGAATCAATACGCAAAGAAGTGGGATACGGAAGTTCTAAGGAATGACGAGATACGTTTGAAGTTCTCTAACGCTATAGATACAGCAATAAGGAATAGCGCAGTAGGCAACACAGTTGAAGAGGAATGGACGTCTCTAAAAAGGGCCATCATAGAAGTTGGGAAGGAAAACATAGGTACAAAGAAGGTAGCTGCGAAGAAACCATGGGTAACAGAAGAAATACTTCAGTTGATTGAGGAAAGGAGGAAGTACAAACATGTTCCGGGAAAATCAGGAATACAGAAATACAAGTCGCTGAGGAATGAAATAAATAGGAAGTGCAGGGAAGCTAAGACGAAATGGCTGCAGAAAAAATGTGAAGACATCGAAAAAGATATGATTGTCGGAAGGACAGACTCAGCATACAGGAAAGTCAAAACAACCTTTGGTGACATTAAAAGGAACGGTGGTAACATTAAGAGTGCATCGGGAATTCCACTGTTAAATGCAGAGGAGAGAGCAGATAGGTGGAAAGAATACATTGAAAGCCTCTATGAGGGTGAAGATTTGTCTGATGTGATAGAAGAACAAACAGTAGTCGATTTAGAAGAGATAGGGGATCCAGGATTAGAATCGGAATTTAAGAGAGCTTTGGAGGACTTACGGTCAAATAAGGCAGAAGGGATAGATAACATTCCATCAGAATTTCTAAAATCATTAGGGGAAGTGGCAACAAAACGACTATTCACGTTGGTGTGTAGAATATATGAGTTTGGCGACATACCATCTGACTTTCGGAAAAGCATCATACACACAATTCCGAAGACGGCAAGAGCTGACAAGTGCGAGAATTATTGCACAATCAGCTTAACAGCTCATGCATTGAAGCTGCTTACAAGAATAATACACAGAAGAATGGAAAAGAAAATTGAGAATGCGCTAGGTGACGATCAGTTTGGCTTTAGGAAAAGTAAAGGCACGAGAGAGGCAATTCTGACGTTACGGCTAATAGTGGAAGCAAGGCTAAAGAAAAATCAAGATACGTTCATAGGATTTGTCGACCTGGAAAAAGCGTTCGACAATATAAAATGGTGCAAGCTCTTCAAGATTCTGAAAAAAGTAGGGGTAAGCTATAGGGAGAGACGGATCATATACAATATGTACAACAACCAAGAGGGGATAATAAGAGTGGACGTTCAAGAACGAAGTGCTCGTATTAAGAAGGGTGTAAGACAAGGCTGTAGCCTTTCGCCCCTACTCTTCAATCTGTACATCGAGGAAGCAATGATGGAAATAAAAAAAAGGTTCAGGAGTGGAATTAAAATACAAGGTGAAAGGATATCAATGATTCGATTCGCTGTTGACATTGCTATCCTGAGTGAAAGTGAAGAAGAATTAAATGATCTGCTGAACGGAATGAACAGTCTAATGAGTACCCAGTATGGTTTGAGAGTAAATCAGAGAGAGACGAAGGTAATGAGAAGTAGTAGAAATGAGAACAGCGAGAAACTTAACATCAGGATTGATGGTCACGAAGTCAATGAAGTTAAGGAATTCTGCTACGTAGGCAGTAAAATAACCAATGACGGACGGAGCAAGGAGGACTTCAAAAGCAGACTCGGTATGGCAAAAAAGGCATTTCTGGCCAAGAGAAGTCTACTAATATCAAATACCGGCCTTAATTTGAGGAAGAAATTTCTGAGGATGTACGTCTGGAGTACAGCATTGTATGGTAGTGGGAGTACAGCATTGTATGGTAGTGAAACATGGACTGTGGAAAAACCGGAACAGAAGAGAATCGAAGCATTTGAGATGTAGTGCTATAGACGAATGCTGAAAATTAGGTGGACTGATAAGGTAAGGAATGAGGAGGTTCTATGCAGAATCGGAGAGGAAAGGAATATGTGGAAAACACTGATAATGAGAAGGGACAGGATGATAGGACATCTGCTAAGACATGAGGGAATGACTTCCGTGGTACTAGAGGGAGCTGTAGAGGGCAAAAACTGTAGAGGAAGACAGAGATTGGAATACGTCAAGCAAATAATTGAGGACGTAGGTTGCAAGTGCTACTCTGAGATGAAGAGGTTAGCACAGGAAAGGAATTCGTGGCGGGCCGCATCAAACCAGTCAGTAGACTGATGACCAAAAAAAAAGATAGAGACAGCATGGCTCAATATTTCCACAGGGGATTTCCAACGAGGTGTGGAGTCCGAGCTACATCGAGTTGCCACGCTACATCAGGGAAAACGAGGTCTGATACGATATTATCCCATGACTTGTCATCTCAGTGTGCATTATGGTTCAGGAACTCTTCTACGATGGAGGACGACCCTTGCAATAGGAACTGCCTTAAGTATTTTTTAAACAAATAGAGAGTGAATTTGCGAAGGGAGAGCATTAAAAATCGTACAGCCATTAAAATTGATCCCCTTCTGTGCCATAGTTTTGCATGCTTGTGGTGGATGTCTTCTTTCTTTTAGGCAAGAAAATATTGGTATTAGGGGAACAGCTCACAACTGGCTCAGCTCTTATCTTAATAACATGGAACAATATGTGGAAATAGATCAGTAAATGGGTAATTTCATAAGGAAATATAATTCCAAGCTGCTGACTGTTAAATATGAAGTGCCACAAGGATCAGTAATGGGACCTATTCTGTTCTTATTCTATGTAAATGACCTAAACATAAGCAATGACAGCAGTACTCTAATTACAGGAAACTCAGAAGAAACTCTCATAAAAAAAGAAAAGAAAAAAGAAAAACATAAGAGAAACCACTGACAGGCTAAGATGTTACTTTGATAACAATGACTCAATAATAAACACTGGAAAAACTGTAGCTACGGATATACACACAGCACAAACCAAAAATCTGGTATCACCCAATCTAGAGCTATATGGGCTGACAATTATCAAAACAGCCTGTATCAAATTTCTTTGATTTCATCTACAAGACAGCTTAAAACGGAAAGCACATATTGAGCAAATGAGCAAAAAATTAAGTACTTCTTGTTTTCTGTTGAATACATTGAAACATTGTACCACCCACAACACTCTTCAGTGTGTATATTATGCAGTTATACCCTCTCACCTCCAGCATGAGATTATGTTCTGGGGAAATCCTGGAGAATGCACTAAAACACTGAAAATTCAAAAAAAAAATTATAAGAATAATGGAAGGGGTAGATAATTGCAAATCATGTAGACCATTGTTTGAAAAAAGGATGATGCTGCCTCTTCCTTGCATATATATTTTTCAAAATATAATGTATTTAAAGCAAAATGTAAATACAAAAAGAGCACTCATCACTCAAATTCACACAATACACAGCTATGATACAAGACAAATTGGATGTACATGTTCAACGTGCCAACACAAAGTTATTTAAAAACAGTCTTATGCATCCTAGTATCAAACTATACATTGCCTTACCAGATACCACATGTTCAAAGTGCCAACACAAAGTTATTTAAAAACAGTCTTGTGCATCCTAGTATCAAACTATACATTGCCTTACCAGATACCATTATACACTTTTAGGGTGAGTAGCAATTTATCTTTTTCACAATTGTTGATATTCATGAATTTTGTATTTAAATTACACAGGTATTTGAAGTGAACATAAAATAATGTTTTAAATGAAGCTCAAACCAGAAATTACCAGTCTCAAGCACTAACGTGCACTTATGTTTAAAAATTCGCAACAGCCAGGATGTAAAGCCAGACAAGCATTCCACCACTGAGTGACACTGCCTGACCAAAAATTCGACCTTATATTGGGTATTAAAGACAATCAGGCAACTTCAAAGTCAATTTTCTCAAGAATTTTTGAGAGTTGTGTCGACGTACTTTGGGCTATTTATAGCTGAGTTCAGAATTTCACCTACAGAAAAATTTACAAAGATCTGATCGTGGTGTGGCTTACTTTTGATACACTTTACCTCCCTTGTCCTTACAACGTCCTTGAGGAAGGAGCTAACAGCTAGGGAGCTACAAATTTCTGTTCGTTTATCAGCAGTACTTCGAATTTAGCATCATGAATATATTCTATTCTGTCTTCTTGTAATTTTACATCTACCTCAGAATTTTTCCTTAGGTATAGCTTGAAATTTTGTAATAAGCCAACTTAGTATGCTAGTGTACTTTAATGCACTGCTGCTGCTGCTGCTACTGGATACTCTGCAAGACACCAGATAGTGCATGGCAAAGGATAGCTTGTACCACTATTGAGTCATCCCTTTTCCATTCCACTCGCAAATGGAGTGAGAGAAAAATGACTATCAATGTGCCTCCTAACAAACCCTAATTTTTCTCATCTTGTCTTCTCGGATCTTACTTAAAATGTATGTTGGTGGCTGTACAATTGTTCTGCAGGCAGCCACAAATACTATTTCTCTAAATTTTCTCATTAGTGCTTCACAAAAAGAATGTTTTCCCTCAAGGGATTCCCATTTGAATTCCTGGAGCATTTTTGTAATTCTTGAGAGTCAGTCGTACATACTGGTATTAAATTGAGCAGCTTGCCTATGAATTGTTTTAATGTCTTCCTTTAATTCGACCTGGTGGAGATCCCAAACACATGAGCAGTACTCGGGAATGGCTCGCACAAGTGTTATATATAGAGTCTCCTTTGTAGATGAGCTACGGTTTCCTAAAATTCTCCCAATGAACCCAAGCTGACCACTCACATTTTGTATCGCTTTGAAACATTAAACCTACATACTTAGTTGATGTGGGCCCACCACATGCTGCCGAACTCTTTCGAGTACACTGCACAAGTTTAGCTGGGGAGCCTATGAACATCCTCTATACAGTCCTGATCTCTCCCAATGCCATTTCCATATTTTTGAAGCCCTGAAGAAAGACATTTATGGATATCGGTTTGTTTCGGGCAAAGAGGTAGATACCTGACTACAATCATTGATGTGTTACCACTGATGGTTGGTTGTGTGATTACACTCCATGCAAAATCTGTCACCCTGGTAACTTTATGTCAACTTTACCTCAATAGTAATTCCAGATGCCATTCTCAAGGTTAAATACTTTCACGGTTCTCCTATGCAGTGGCACACTGCTGTGCCTCTGGACATCACCTTATTGCCACGTTTTTCTTGTACAACTTCAGTTACAATTATGGGAAGACAGATCTATCTCACTTGATAGGTGACGGCAGATTGCAACATATATGTATACTGCTTTGAATTTAGCCATCAAATCAATGACAATTGTTATAACGATTTTTCATTTGTTTATTAGTGTTCATATTCTTGCACAAGTCTTTTTGCACCACAACCTCCGACGCTCTGCCAGGCTGCCACGTCCAAAGAATGAGTGAGCCTCCACAGCAGGTGGCTGTGTACACTGCGTTGTGCGTTTGCTGTGATACATCCGAACACTTACAAATTACCTACACTACAATTTTAGTTACCACAAACATCTTTCATCAGTCTAAGAGGTTAAAGTTGGAAAATGTTATTTCAAAGATCCCACATTACACCGTATTGCAGTTCCACAGGCAGCCACAAACATGAAGGCAACAACCATTTTCTCTCTCAGTTTGACATATGTATTAACAGTTATGGTGACTATTTTTGAAATAATAAAAAGTTTACTTACTTTTTCCATGTTTTCCGCCTGTCTCGCTTTCATCTGAAAGCCCCTTATAACCAACCAAAAAGTTTCATAATTGCACTCAGGATGCCACAGATCAAAAATCTGATTTTGAAAACTCAGCCTTAGCCACGCCTGCAGTGTCCTCTCTCCCAGGAGTGCCAGTCTCGCGAGGTATGCAGAACTTCTGTGAAGCTCTGAAGATGGAAAATGATGTACTCACAGCAGTAAAGCTGAGAGGGTGGGCACTGATGAATCAGTCAGTAAGACTGTTGCCCACATAAGGCAAGGTCCCAGGTACGAGTCGTACTCCAGAATATACTTTTAATCTGGCAGAAAGTTTCATATCAGCATGTAAGCACTGCCATAGTAGGGACGATACATTCTACATCTGAGATGAGCTATTTTTAACCCAAAAGCTAATAATTCGAATAGACTTTTCACTCCCAGACTGCTAAATGCACTTCAGCCATCATATCTCCCAAGCAAACACTTACAGGGTTGTTCTTAAAATTAACATGCAGAAGAGGGATTGGTATTGCAAATAATGACAACTTTTCTTACAATAAATTCATTTAATGACTTTGTGCACCATGCTCTGTCAACAATTAGATATTCATTTTTACATAACTGTGATTATGTTTTTAAAAAACCAAAACACAGTCAAACTGTTTTGTCTGATTACAACAAATTTATGTTATTTTAAGAATAATGTACTCTGGTTTTTAAGTACAAATTTTCCTTTAGAATATAAACATTAAAAAAATAGCACAGAAAAACTCTTGTATGCAACTCCATAGAATGGATTTCAAAATTAGCAGTCTAATTTTTACTTCTTTTGTGAATGGAAGTATTACACTTTAACAGCATTATGAAAAGGAAAGTTGCTACTCATCATATAGTGGAGATGTTTGCTGTGCCTACCTGCAACTCAGCATCTTCGCTATATGGTGAGCAGCAACTTTTCTTTTCATAATATTGTAACATTCCATTGTTTGAAGTATTACATTGGGCACTTTTACTTCCAGCATTAGATAATAAGCCAATTATCTGACAATCATGTGGAATGACAATAGACAAAGGCAAGAAATGAATGAATGAATGAAAATAAAGTTCTATTCAGTGTTTGTGGCTTACATTACAACAGTGGTCCCATTATTTTAAGCTTACATGTGGCACTAAAACTTACATATCAATTTGAAAAAAGCTTTTATGATATGCAGGAGAACTGAACACCACAAACTTACTGTAGCAATATATGACAATTGCTTACAAACTACCTATTAGCAGAAAGCTTTTAACAATACTGAAGGTCTTGAAAATAATACCAGTGAAGGAACTACAAAGGTGACTTAGGTGTAATATGGTAGATTAATAGACTACACTAAGTTACAGCACTCATGGACAGAACAAATGAGATCATAAAACATAATTTACAGATAGCTGTCACGTGCTGTACATATAAAAAACAAAGACGTCGCATGCCACTGCAACTATGTTTCACAATTACAAAAGAAGACTGGTAACTCCACAACTGAATATAAACAAAAAACAGAAATGTCACTGCATTTTACTTCACAACCATGGTTTCTTATCATTTAAGTTATTTAGTAATTTGTTGCTATTAAGCAGTACTATTATTCACTAACCGGGTTTTAATCGAATTGGAGATTCTGAAACTATATAGGTTTCTTTTCGAGTTTCTAGTGCTGCTAGCACACTTTGTGAAACTTTATCATGCATAATACATGACAAATAGAACACAGCCTCTATATATAGAGGCAGTGCACACCTAGCATCAAACATTATCTGCACACTAGAAAAGGATTCTACCCAGTTGGTGATGATGTTATTTATGCAGTGTTATGCTCTTGCAGCAGAATGTAAGGCCGGTGCGAATATGGTTGACAGTGAGAATCTTATGCATTGTTAGGGAACAAGAGTTGTGGACCATTTAACAACATGGTGGTGGCGTTATTTATTGTAGTAAATAATTCTACAATATCTATTGAGGTTATCACCAGTGCTGAATGTGAATTACTGCGGGCTAAGTTTAACATCAATGGTGATTAAGAAATGGTAGTTAGATGTTTTTATAAACTGACTGCGTCAGAAGTTGTCGAGTGCTTCAGGGGGGAACTTGCAGAATTTTGTGAAATAGTTTCCTGATCGTGCTATGGTAATAATGGGATATTTCATCTCCTCAGGTGTAGAATGGGAGATTCGTATGGCAAAACCAGTTCCAGAAAGAGAACTGTACGACTTATTCTCATGTCTTGCTCAAAAATTACTTCAAGGAGATAGAGAACAAACTCGTGAAGGTAACATATTAAACCTCCTAACAACAGACAGAACTTTTCAAAACAGTTAACTTAGAGCATCTCAGGTATCATAGAGCTGTCATAACATGACCACACATGTTACGGCTGTTAAGAAACACAGAAAAACATTTTTTACTAGCAAGAGTGACAGGATACAAGTTGTTGCATATCTGAGTTGTCGCCATCAAATATTCAGTTCTGATGATGAAGCTGTGAATGACAAATGGGAAAAATTTGAAAGCATATTTAATAAGCCTCAGACGAGTATGTCCTCAGCAAGATCTTAAGGTGTGGGAAAGACCCACAGTGGTTTAATAGCAGTGTCAGAAAAATGGTGTGTAAACAAAGAGAGCTTCAAACCAAACAAGCGTAAGGAGAGCAATGAGAGAAGCGGTCAATGACCTGTAAAGCAAAACTCTGCCAACAGATACAAGTAAAAACCCCTAAGAGGTTCCGGTCTTACGTAATATCAGGAAGCGGTTCGAAATCACCTATTCAGTCACTCCATGACCATACTTGCACAAAAATGGATATAGGCTGAAATAGTGAATTCTATCTCCTGACATTTTTTCCACCGTGGAAGATCATAACACAGTCCCTCCTGTCAGTCATCGTACAAATGCCAAAATGGCAGACATTCAGATAAGTGATTCCAGAACAAAACAGCAACTACAATCAGTAGGGACAGGCTTCTGGATTAGGTTAGATACCTGTAAGAGTCTGCAGGGATTAAATGAAAAAACTTTCTCCCCTTCTAGCAGCAGTCTATTGTAAAACAGTGGAGCAACAAAGGGTATCTAGTAACTGAAACAGGTACAGGTCATTCCTGTTTTCAAGAAGGATCATAGGATAGAAGAAAATAATTATGGGTCTATGCTACTGACATCAATCTGTTGTATAATTATGGAACTTGTTTTATGCCATTTTTTTTTAATAAACATCTGATCTATAAAAATAGACATCGATACCATTTGCACACTTTGCAAAACTCAGTTCCTCCACAAGATCCACAGTGCTATAGATATTGGCACTCAGGATGCTGCCATGTTGCACGACTTCATGAAGGCATTTGATGCCGTCCTTCACTGCCGTTTAGTGAAAAAAAATACAAGCTTACTGAGAATCGGACCAGATTTGTGACTGAATTCCAAACTTCCTTGTAGATACAATTTGGCACATTGCTCTTAAGGAACAAAACTGACAGATGTAACAGAGTACCCCACGGAAGTGTGATAGGAGTGTTACCGTTTATACACAAACAATCTAGAGGAAAACACGAAATGCTCCATAATACTGTTCACAGATAAGACGCTTGTCTGTAAGAAGGTAACAATGCCGGAAGGATGCAGCAATTTGAAGAGGATTGATGATTGGTGCAAGCTCTGGCTGTTGACCGTGAATGTAAATAGAGGTAACATATTGTGCATACATGGGAGAAGAAATCCACTACTGTACAACTACGATAGTGATGACAAATTACTGGAAAGAGTATCTACCATAAAATATCTGAGTGGAATGACCACATAAAACAAATAGCGAAAAAGTGGATACCAGGCAGATTCACAGGAAGAATCTTAAGGAAATATAACCCACCCACAAAAGAAGCGGTTCGAATATTACTCAGTCCAGAATCATTACCAAGTAAAATAATGGAAGAGATGGAAAAGTTCCAATGAAGAACGGTGCATTACATCACAAGATCCTTTATTCATTGAGAGAGTAACAGCGAAGCTAAACAAACCATAGTGGCAAATTAGAGCTAATACAGATGCTTACCAACATTCTTTCTTCCCTTGCGCCATTCACAAATGTATCAGGGAAGTGGGGAAACAGTTAGGGGTACTACAAGTACCTTCTGCCACACACTGCCAGTATCTAAGATATAGATATGTACAAATTTGCACACACACACACAGATATGAGGTAGGTATAGACGCGTGATAAGTCCTAAGGGTTACTCATAAACAAACTCAATCTTCTGCACTATAGTTTCTAATTGTTTTATTACACTCCTGGTAATAGGTACATGTTCAACACCAAATTAAACATTCCTTACTGGTGCGTAGATCACAAAATGGAGACAAATGGAAGCTCTTAACATTTTTTGTGTGTTATTCAAGTAACTCTGTTTGGTGGTACCCATACATTTTTGCTATTGTCTTTACTGTCAGGTTGCTCAATAATGTCCAAAGGTGCAAGACAGGTGCGTTTGGTTAACAAGAAAAACCAGGTATATTTAGGAAAATGACTTAATTCAACAGATACTGCAATATTTAGAAAAGTAGTCATACTGCCTTGGGCAAACACGATGACCATCAGATCACACAAACTCTTTCCTTAGCTGTTTAGATTCTTAGCAAGTCTTCATCAGATGATGAAGTCAAACTTTCATGTTACTATGTAACATAACATGATCAACAGATGATTACCGTCCTAGACACCAGACCTGGCAAAGATGCCATTTGTGTAGTCTGATATGTATATCAATGGAAATAATTATTTTTAAAAATATAATATAACTGGGCAGGAAAAATCTACTCACAAAGTGACTGCAGGAGAACACATATATCAAAGGTATTACAATTAGCAAGCTTTTCGAGCCAGTGGTTCCTTCTTCTAGCAAAAGAACTGAAGGAGAAGGAAAAGGGGTGAAAGAAAAGGACTGGCAAGGTTTAGGAAAAGGGATTGAGCTCTTAAAAGTCATCCAGAACCCCAGGTCAGGAGATACTTCCCTTTCCTTCTCATCCTGTCCAATGAATCTCCCATGACCTGGGGTTCCGGGAGGTTTTTCCAAACTCTACCCCTTTTCCTAAATCTCTCCAGCCCTTTTCTTTCAACCCTTTGCCATCCCCTTCAACCCTTCTGAAAAAAGGAGCCACTGGCTGCAAAAGCTCACAGGCTTAAATACCTTTATATGCGTGTTCTCCTGACACTGCTTGGTGAGCAGATTTTGTTATTTACCCAATTGCAATTAATATATTGCAATATTAAATGATCTTGCAAGGATGAGAATACATCATTTTCTATAGTGCCACATCAAAACCCATCATAATGGAGTAACAGCTGCATGTGAGGATGCACTCAACTTAGATTTAATCACCATCTTGAAAAATTACAGGTATGTAGTTAGTTTTTCATTGTTTGAAGGCACATGTTTCCAGTAATGGTATACATTCAAATTCCTGTGTCACAGTACCGTAGCACATACAGCTAGAGCAACCAAAAGAAAACAGTGCAACACATTGGTCACATGCAGTAATTAGTTTTTGGTAGTAGTGGAGATGTTGCAAATGTGATGGGCACATGTAGATGGTCAAACATACAATCTGGATGTGCCCTCTTTTAGAACAGAAAATTGAGGGTTGTTAGATGAGTATCACTTTGGACTGAGGAAAGGGAAAGGCACCAGACAGGCAGTTCTGATGTTTTGGTTGATAATGGAAGCAAGATTGAAGAAAAATCAAACACACTCATAGGATTTGTCAACCTAGAAATGTTAAATGGTTTAAGGTGTTTGAAATCCTGGAGAAAATATGGGTAAGCCATGGCAAAGACAGCTAATATACAGTATGTACAAGAACTGAGAAAGAACAAATGATAGACCAGAAACGAAGTGCTTGGTTTAAAAAGAGTGTAAGACAAGGATCTCTTCTTTTGTCCATTGCGTTAGATCTATACAATAAAGAAGTATTGATGAAAATAAAAGAAAGTTTTAGTAGTTGGAATTAAAAGGATGGCAATGATGAAATTCGCTGATGACATGCTATGCCCAGTGAAAGTGAAAAAGCATTACAGGATGTTAAATGAAGTGGAGTCTAATGAGTACAGATTATGGATTGAGAGTAAATTGAAGAGAGACTTAAGTAATGAGAAGTAATAGAAAAGACAACAGCGAGAAACTTAGCATCAAAATTGGTAATCACGAAGCAAATTAAGGAATTCTGCTACTTATCCAACAAAATAACTTGTGATGGACAGAGCAAGGAGAACATAAAAAGCAGACTAGCACTAGCAAAAACAGCATTCCTGGCCAAGGTAAGTCTACTAGTATCAAACTTAGGCATTCATTTGAGGAAGAAATTTCTGAGAATGTACGTTTGAAGCACAGCATTGTATGGTAGTGAAATACGGACTGTGGGAAAACCAGAACACAAGAGAATCTACACATTTGAGATGTGGTGCAACAGAAGAATGTTGAAAATTAGGCGGGCTGATAAGGTAAAGAAAGGGGAGATTCTGCACAGAATCGGTGAGGAAAGGAATATATGGAGAACATTGACAAGGAGGAGGGAGAGGATGAGGGCACATGTGTTAAGACACTAGGAAACATTTCTGTGGTAGTAGAGGGAGCTGCAGAGGATAAAAACTATAAAGGGAGACAGAGATTGGAATACATCCAGCAAATTATTGAAGACAGATTGCAACTGCTACTCTGAGATAAAAAGGTTGGCACAGGACAGGAATCTGTGGCAACGAACATCAAACCAACCAAAAGTCTGATCACGCAAACATTTACACTGCTGCCAACAGCAAATTATTGCACAATACCCACTTCCTTTGTGTGTCCAACCATCTTGCTTTCGCTTCTCGAGCAGAGTACTGTGCTGCTGTAGTGTGGGAATTTTAATGTGTGCCACAACTGCACATATGTAACTGTAAACAAACACATCAATTATGTAACCTCATTTTTATGAAGTTGGTAGTTTTCAGATTTCATAACTACCCCTCATACATTAGGTACAGCAGTTCACTACCGCTGTATCTGGTTTGATTTCTATACAATAACATCTTAAAGTTGCATTTACACTACAGTGCCAGAATGAGATTTTCACTCTGCAGCGGAGGTGCGCTGATATGAAATTTCCTGGCAGATTAAAACCGTGTGCCCGACCGCGACTCGAACTCGGGACCTTTGCCTTTCGCGGGCAAGTGCTCACCACCTGAGCTACCGAAGCACGACTCACGCCCGGTACTCACAACTTTACTTCTGCCAGTACCTCGTCTCCTACCTTCCAAACTTTACAGAAGCTCTCCTGCGAACCTTGCAGATCTAGCACTCCTGAAAGAAAGGATATTGCAGAGACATTGCTTAGCCACAGCCTGGGGGATGTTTCCAGAATGAGATTTTCACTCTGCACTCACTTCGCAGGAGAGCTTCTGTAAAGTTTGGAAGGTAGGAGACGAGGTACTGGCAGAAGTAAAGCTGTGAGTATCGCGCGCGAGTTGTGCTTCGGTAGCTCAGATGGCAAAGCACCTGCCCACGAAAGGCAAAGGTCCCGAGTTCGAGTCTCAGTCGGGCACACAGTTTTAATCTGCCAGGAAGTTTCACACTACAGTGGCTGCAGCTTTAACGCATTATTGAACTAGTCCTGGAATGAAACAACAGCCATCTGTAGAGGACAATAATGAGTTTACGAATTACTCAGTGATAATGCAGCACAATATTCGTTACATTCTTTTTGTTACTGATATTTACGAACAAGAGAAAACTTGAGGTAACACTTTATCTCTACACAGAAAGTATACCTCAATAAAACCTGTAGGTAATGGGCCAATAATTATCATTCTGATGAAAGAATGATATATGGGTAATCAGGCACATTTTCTCTTTCGTTTCAAACAGATATTTGCAGTTCCATTTTTGCAATGTGGAACTGGAGTCATTCTAAACAGATACTGCTCATCAAATCTTTTGTGTGACACCCAGTGTCGATGGAAAGTGCCAGTTCATTTCCCTTTATAAGCGAAATTGTTTGTAAAGCTTTATCTTATCTACCATTTGATATAGCAGCCCCATAACAGTATAGCACAATGTGCATTTTCAGCTTCCCACAGCACAATGAATAATCCATTAAATTTTGGGCATGGAGCCATGCAAATACTACTTGTTCAATTGATACTGCAGCTGCATATCATCTGGCCATCCTCAGACTTACACAATTGATGAGGTGCCCAGCGCTGGTATTAAATTTTCTATGAAAATAGAAAAGGTGTCTTTCTTTATTGGATGTTTTCAGTTATAATAAAGTTGATGGCACATCAGGACATGCCATATATTGTAAACCAACACACACAAATCTACATTCATGTGTCAGTAGCTGTCATCACACTTCACAGACCATGTGTTCTTGTGACCTTATTGCATGGGGCAGACAATATATCCAATAACAATAATTTACAAGAAGAGCTCGCACACCTCAAGCATTTTTAAAGCTAATAAATCTGCAGAGCATTAAATGTGGATTCTAGACCACTAGTATGTGATATGGAGGAAGAAAATAATACCATCAGATCGGTATCATTTTTGCCTTCCGTGGGTGCCCTTTCCTCGAAGCCGTACTCTCGAGGAACACTATCTTATGGTTGCCTTCACGCCTCCTACGAAGATTGCAGCCTTACTCGGTTCTACAAAGGATGATTTATTGCTTTGTAAGGTGGGTGTGTATCACATTTCTTGTGGAAGTTGTGGTAAGTCATATATAGATCAGACAACACAACCATTCACGAGATGTGCACGGCACACCGAAGATACACACTCTCACCACAGTCAGACAAGTCAGCTATGGCGTACTCTGTACCGATGCAAGTCATTTGATGAACTACAGTGACACGAAGATTTTAACATCCACCTCTTTCTTTTGGGATTCTATTTTCAAGGAAGCCATAGAAATTAGGTTGACTGATAACTTAATAAATGGAGATACTGGTTTCAGTTTGGATAAGGGATGGAAGCCGGCTCTCAGTGCCATTAAAGTCGTCAAAGTTTTACCACTGCCAAATATAAATCAATAAGCAAATTGTAAGACTGAATGCTTTCACCACAAGTGGTACATGCGTAAGTGAACCTCTTTGCCACTGACCAGAATCTGAGATCCGCACGCGCAGTACCGCCTCAGTGGAGCATATAAGGCCGTGCTCGGCATCTAGCTGTCAGTTTTGCGACTCAATCTGAGGACAGTCAGACAATACATGGCCGAAATATCCATTGAAGTAGTAGTATATGCATGGCTTCGAGCCCAAAATTTAATGGGCCACTGTAGTGCGATATTTGTTTTATCGGTATGTATTAAGGAACAGCGAAACGCTAAGAGTAACCAGCACTCCAGCACCACCTTGGGCCACGCCGATTGCTACCACCGTGCAAAAGTGCTGCTGGGTCACAAACGGATGCTTTCTGCAACACTGAGTATTGCACGAGAGATGTGATGTGCAGTAATATTTTGGGCCGACTCCAGTTACACACTGTAAAAATCAAACTGCAGACAGCTTCCATAACACCTATCAAACTGCACCTGAGGACTTTTAGGAGTGACAACTGGTATAACAGTTTTGAGGGGAAATTATGATGAACAGCCACCTAGAGAAAGACTGAGTTGGCAGGGGGCAACGGACATCAAAATAGCAGAATATTCTAGTCGCTCTAGCCACCAACACCACAACAACACAGCGCCACTGACAGCTTTACACATGGTAAAGGGTATGAAACTTCTTACACTCACAAAAAGTTGATTTTTGAGGAAGTCCGACTCTTTCTACTGCAAAATTTTTGACTTTTCTACAGTATGGGATGTGCAGGACAGCTGGAGAGGAGATGAGAGTAATATTTTAGATAGAGAAGGCTAAAGTTAATCGAGACTAATCAAAGTGACCAGCAATAAACAAATATGGCTGAAAGTGAGCTGCAGCTCACATCAATAACATCTGTTATGGTATTACACTACCTGGATAGTATCCAGGATTAAGTGGAAGCAAAGAGTTCAAGAAATTAATTATATCAAATGATTGCAATGCTGGCCACACATTAAGGTCCAGAAAAATCCAGTGAATTCTATTAAAAAACATTACTGGACACACACACACACACACACACACACACACACACACACACTTTCTTTCAGAATATAATGGCAATGAAATTCTGAAGTGCGCTTAAAAAAACTGATACATAAACTATGTACAAATTTCATTGCTAGCTGTCTATTCATCAATAATACACTCATAAATACAATAAATTCCAAATCCCTGCAATTTCAATGCTGTTGTTTTGCTTTGCAAAATACTGAACAAGTATATGGGGAATACATAAAGTGCAAAATATCCTGTTATTAAAGGACTGACAGACGATACCTTTGTACTGAACTCACTTTTTACAATATTTATGGAATACAATGTTAAGTCAAATTCTCTTGACTTGTTACTCAGCCTTACTGTTGTTGTGACTAAAGAATCAAGTTATAAGGGATGATAAAAAAAGCTTTCAATATGATGGCACTGCAGCAGCATATATGCAACCTAGGTTATTGAAGCAACTTAAAATGGGAAGGACACACACAAAATGTTGTTGGGAAGGCAAACTAAACACTTAAAAGATGCAACAGATCTACTAAAGATATTGCCTGCACTACACTTGTCCCTCGTCTTTTGGAGTACTGCTGCGCAGTGTGGGATCCTTACCAGGTAGGATTAATAGTGTACACTGAGAAAGTTCAATGAAGAGCAGCACATTTTCTATTAGCAGGAAATAGAGGAGAGATTTTCACCAGCACAATACTGGATTTGGGGTGGACATCACTAGAACAAAGGCATTTCCCGTTACGGCGGAATCCTTTCACGAAATTTAAATTATCTACTTTCCCCTCCAAACGCGAAAATATTTTGTCGATGCTGACCTACATAGGGTTAAAACTTTCATCACAATAAAATAAAGGAAACCAGAGCTTGCATGTAAAGATATAAGAGTGTGTTTTTACTCCACACTGTTTGAGAGTGGAATAACAAAACAATTGTGAAGGCAGTTTGATGAACCCTTTGCCAGGCAGTCTCATTTGCAGAGTATCCATCTATCTGTAGAACGACTCTAATGCGAGTATATAAGCATCGACATGTAGGCAGGTGATTGGTACGGCATTCGTGTCTTTTCAGCGCACATGTGGTAATGTGAACTACGGCAACATTATTACCAAATGGGACGGACATGCTGTCGAATGCTGCTGATTCTTGATAATGCACAGCCCTATATTGCAAATATTGTATCACAATAGTTACATCGTCTCAAGTTGGAGACTCTAGAGCAACTGCCCTACAGTCCTGATCTCTCACAATGCTATCATCACACGTTCAGTCCCTTAAAACATTTCTCAAATGGTCGACAATTCCTGTTGGACTAGCATGTGCACAGGCAGTTAATGGACTTCTTCACACAGTACGACATGGTGTTTTCCCAAAACTGCAGCAATGGTTGGGCAGTAGCCTCAACGCTTATGGCAATTTTGCCCATTTGGCTCAAATATGGTTCAAATAGCTCTAAGCACTATGGGACTTAACATCTGAGGTCAGCACTCCCATAGACTTTGAACTACTTAAACCTAACTAACCTAAGCACATCACATACATCGATGCCCGAGGCAGGATTCAAAACGACGACCATTGCAGCAGTGCGGTTCCGGACTGAAGTGCCTAGAACCGCTCGGGCACAGTGGCCGGCGCCCATTTGGCATACTGATTCTTGACTGTACAACCTTTGAACGTAACTTTTTAATCACTACTTATGTAATGAACATCAGTTGTAACACCAAAGTCTTGCAATAGCCGAACATGTGTATCATCATGAATTTCAATGTCTATTTGGCATAAAATTAAATTAGATAATCAATGAAAAGAATAGAAAATTAAATGAGGGAGAAGCAGGTTTTACGGCTCAAACCGACTATAACAAACTACAGGATGATGGAGGAATATGTTATTTGATAACAGAGGGAAGTATGGTGTGCGTGTGCGTGTTTTGACTGAAGTCAGCAGTTTCAAATACTTCATAACCAACAAGTATAAAATAACGAGATTCAATTACATTTAAGGACAAACTGTTGAACATAATGCAAGTGACTACAATGATATTTAACAATTATCATAGGTATTTGTACAGTAATAAACAGAAATGACAATGATTCTAACAGAGAGGAAATAGTTATAAGCAGCAGAAATGGGGGTTTTGAAGACAGACGATACACAAGAAGACAGACATACAAATTTCAGTACGAATAATTTAGGGGAAAAAAAAAAAAAAAAAAAAAAAAAAAAAAAAAAAAAAAAAAAAAAAAAAAGGAGCATCCATATGCTCCATTCCAATTATTTTTATAATACGGTACATTTCATGTACATTCATTTTCTTAGTGGTGTGTGGTCTAATTGGAGAAACAACTAACAGTAAACAGTTACGTGCAGTTTTGGAAATTCAATTAGTAGAGGCCATATGAAATGGTCTGCAGTTCAAGTATAGCTAAGGCTCTCCACATTCTACCATATAATGGTGGTTTGCTTTAGATTTATTTAGTGTGTGAAAATTGCCAATCAGTTTACAGGTTGGTGAATATTTCAGGCCTAAAAAAATACAAATAAAATAAAAATTTTAAAAACTGGGAATCCCTGAATACCAGAAGCTGATTGTCCAAGAACCTAAAGACAAAGATGAATGCCCGACTTTTCTTCTTCTTATTCCATTGAACAAACTCAACTTCAATAAACCAAGTCTCTTTTGTTCACTTGTGGTAGTATTGCTCTGTCAGTGCAGTTTGGCAAGTTGGAAAATTTAGAGGTCTCAAGAGGATGCTTCTACAAGTTTACATGACAAAAAATTTCACGTTGTTTATAATGTTTTAATTTTTGAGAGTGTAAAACATAACACTGTTAAATTAAATACAATTGTTCCTCGGACATTTATGAAATGTATAGCTACTGCCACATGGACGAGGCAGTACCAAAACACGAATGTATGAAAATGTAACTAATTAAATCTCTTAATTACTGTGAATGTAAGGCTGAGCTGCTTTCATATCAAATATGATAGTTTGTTTGATTTTAAGAAATAGAATTGCTTCTGATGAGAGTCTTATTTCAAACCTACCCATGTGTTCCATAGAGCTAGAATGGCCACAGAAGAGCAAAGTCGGCACTGATGTTACAAGGGGTGTTGCCTGGTGGACGAGTACAGGAATCCCACAATTCAGAAGCCAAGGTTTTTGGTTCAATGCCTAATTGGTCCTAGGATGTTTTCATCCAACTTACTGCTTCTTTCACATCTGGCAATATTTTGCATATGTGACAAACACAAAGTTGGTGAGTTGTCAGGATTTCACATCTCCTATAACTGGCTGAATAAGTCAGGACAACAGCAGCCCTACTCATACAGAGAGACCCAACTCTGCTCATCCAAAAGTCCTCGCCCATTATTGACTGCTCTGCCAAATAGATGAGGAAACGCTTTTTACTGAGTAACATACGGAATGACAAGTTCACGTAGAATAGTCATATCGATACAATAAAGTAACAAGGGAGCATGTAACTGCACGGTTGTTAACCACACAAGTCTTCAATATTATGAGGGGTGTATAGTCAACTTAATGACTACTACTTGAAAAAAAAAAAATGATTATTAATAAGCATCTCTTTTCTGTTTATTGAACACAGAAATATTCCATTCATTTATTATTTCCATCCTGAATGCATGTATTCTATTTTTCAAAGTCATGCACAGGCAATATTTTTCTAGTATCCACAGCCACAAAAAAATATCACATAATAAATATAACACACACAAGTTAGCTCTGACCACACTGTCAGAGGTCTTTGCAATCTTAAATACTAAGAGGAAATAATTCTCATAGATTCTATGAACACATTTAACACGGTGCATTCTCAATTACTGAAATACTATTTGTCGCGACCTGTATAACGCAACAGTCTCGTACTTGAAAAAGTAAGAACTTAAGAGGATATTTAAAAAGTGCAAACAAAATCAAATAAATAAGCACAAATGGAATCTTACAGTCTTACAATAACCAAAGTCGATACAATAAAATTCAAATAAAAACAATAGTTAATTATACATGATATGTCAAAAGAAAAAAAATAGCCAAGCCTGCATAATAAGTAAAACTTTGGTGGAGATGATGACCATTATATCACATCATATGACACTCTACAACTCATTCTTGTTAAGAGACTTTGTGATTTTCTTTTGAGGAACTTCAAATCTGAAAGCCCATCCGTGCCACATTCTGCATCCTGGTGACAACTTTCTGGCAAGAAAGGACAGGGAAGAAATGTGCAAAAGGAGAGGTAACAATTCTAGCGAATGTCACTAGCCGCTCCAGGTAACCTAACTATATATTATCTACTGATATGTTCAACCTGAAAATTGTACTTGGGTTAGTGAGAGATGTGCGGATGGCACTTTCAAAACGCTCCTTGATACGTGCAAAGTCCATAACATTCTCAGGTTTGGACTCTATCCAGAACCTGTCAAACTCGTAGAACAGGAAGCAGTAGAATTGGTGGAAGGACGATATGGCGGGGCAGCTGCGGGCGACGTTGAAGAAGTGTGTCTTGGCCGTGCCGTCCTTCAACATGTGGTAGGCCATGCTAGTCAGGTTGATGCCGACAATGGCGAAGGCGTACCCGTAGCGGGGGTGGTGCGAGTGAGACAGCACGTGGCACGCGGCCCCGGGGTACTCCTGGGCAAAGTATATCAGGTTCTCGAGCCCCAGGAGACCCATGCCGCGGAAGTCCGTCTTGGGGTCTTCCCCCTGGAAACCGATATCCTGCCACTGCTTTGTAACACGCGACTCCAAAGGTTTGTCGGGCATCAGTAGCTCCCACAACCTGGAAAGGAGAGAACACTGTAAGAACACTGGACAGAAAGGCAACAGATTTTCCGCAGACTTCAGCTAATTGTGTTTATAATGCATTACAAGGTGTAATCAAAAAGTAACAGGAATTTTTTAATTTTGCACGCTTTATACATCCAATTTTCAGAATTTTTTTTATCTTATTGGTGGACATATTCCTGATGTACGTTTGAATTTTCAGCTGTTTTAAATATTTTGTTTACTGTTGACAGTCAAAAAGGTTACACGCGTTTTCGAGTGATTGGTAATTTTTTTTTTATTTTTGGAAACAGTGGATCAAAGAATTTGCATTAAATTTTGCTTGAAACATGGAATGAAGTGCAGCACCACATTCAAAATGTTGCCTGTGGCCCTTGGCGACTTTGCTGCAAGTGAGACAAAAGTTTGAGAGTAGTATAAATTTTCCAAAGAGGGTCGAGAAGACTTTGGTGATGACAACAGCCTCACCCATCCTAGCATATCATTACCAATGACAATGTGGAAGAAGTAAAGAAGACAGGTCTGGAAAATTACAATCAGACAGGTTGCTGATGGTGTTAGTATAGCCTTTAGGTCATGTCAGACAATTTTTTCTGATGTTTTGGGCATTAAACATGCAGCAGCAAAGTTTGTTCCAAAATTTTTGAATTTTGACCAAGAACAGCATTGTGTAGACATTGCACAGGATCTGATGAATGAAGTTGACAATGATCCAGAACTTCCAAAGACAGTTATAACAGATGGCAAAGCAAGGGTAGACTAATATGACACTGAAACCAAGGACCAATCGTCCAATATTCCACAAGATCGGCCACATGGGAAGGTTCTTTTCACTGATTTCTTCAACCGCAATGGGACAGCTCATCACAAGTTTCTGCCTTATAGTCATACAGCCAACAAGAAATACTACCTGGAACTTATGTGTCATTTGCATGAACCAATCCAAGAAAAATGACCAGAACTGTGGTGAAACAGCTCGTAGAAATTGCATCACAATAATGCTCCCACTCACAGCTCAATGCTTCTTTGCATTTTGCTGGCAAGAAACAAAACTGTTATTTTGTCTCAGCCACCGTTTTTGGTAGACATGGCCCCCTAAGACTACTTTCTTTGATCGAGAACCATGAAATAACGTATTTTGACATCCTGATGAGATAAAAACAGACTTGCTGAACACCATACTGAAAAGCGAGTTCCAGAAGTGCTTCCAAGACTGGAAAAAGTTCTCACACAAGTGTATTATATCTGAGGGAGTTTACTTTGAAGGGGGAGAGATGATGATGAATAAATAAATACTCTTTAAGAAAAACAAAAATTCCAATTACTTTGTGATCACATCTTTTACATCCTTTAAGACACAATATTACATTGTGGAGAGAATCATTTTAGAAATGAAAGAGCCTAATGACTTTTTTATTTAACTATAACAATTGGTTTTTGGTGAATTGGGCAGTCTTCAAATGTGAAACAAAACACACAGGAGGACAGTTGTTACGACTGGCAACAGCTGCTGAGCATTGTTACAAACTGCAAACCGTATTTCCAAAACTACTATACAAAAGAAGGCCAACCACAAATCAGTTCCTACATTTAACCACTGACCACTGTACAGGTGCAAAGATGACAGATACAGAATTAAGTGACTATTGCGGCAGAGGGACAACTCAAATGTTGCCAGTTTTAGGGTTGTCTATAGCATGGCTATCCGCACACACTGACTGTGAATGTACACATTTTGCTAACCGGGTGAATTAGTCTTTCCTGCAAATAATATTACCATGGCAGCATACTGTGGAAATAAAAGATTTTTTGACAGTGTGAGATAATATTGCTGATTGCCTTTTATCACAGCCTTATGACTGTAAGTCACAGTTCGCTGCTTAATGTTTCATCTTTCACTACCGGAGACTTCGGATGTTTCAACAACTCGATAAAGCTGTTAAAGACTCAAAACAAACTGAACTTCCCAAGTTGTCACAGTCTATGATGAAATCTCCAACAGTGGAAGGCGAAATGTTAGAAGGCAATTATGTCTTGGACCATGGCCTTATGCCAATAAATCAAATATCAGCAATATCGCAAATACCAGCCATGAACGCCTACATTGTATGAATAATTGCTACTTACCACACATATGACACTCTTTAGTTACAGATATGTACAATTAAAAGACACTTACAAAAAAAACTCCCAGTCATATACTTCACCAACAGAAGAGAAATGCACCTCATTCATACACACAAGCAACTCGTGTACAAATGGCGCCAATTCTGGCAACTCGGGTCAGAATGCCTTGTATGAATATTTGATAATGCCAGTGTTTGGGAGAGTAAAAAGGACCACTTCTGCAGGTACAAAACTTGGGGAGTGCAGATAGTCAACAATGCCACCACACCCCCACTCAATACAGTCTAAGGTTATAAACTGTATTGAGCAAATGTGTCCGCAACAAAGAATTGATCAGCTTCTCAAAACTGAAACACAAATCATCAGAGCTCTCATAAAAAATAAATACCAGATTAAAGGAGCCAGAGAATCCTCCCCAATGAATCTGTGTAATAAGGAACTGGCCCAATAACCAGCACAATGAAAAAGAAAAATTTCTTTCACATCTTGCGAATGCAAGGAAACAAGATCTTACTACAACTTGTGATGATGATGGAACTGAAAAATTCAAGAAGATTCTCAAGCAGTTAGACTCCAGATAACAGATGCAGAAAACAAAGACAAAATGATTTTCTTAAGAATCATGAAATTTCAGATTAAATGAGAAAATCATGATCAGAAATAATGAATCATTATTGAGCAGATCACAAGCACTGAATACTAAAACTTTAAAAAAAAACTGAATGTATAATGACAAGTGGTCTAATGTGGCAAATAAAGTGAACAAGAAGAAGAAGAAGAAGAAGACTAACCAATCCAATACATGAAAGAACTACAGAGGAATCTCCCTCCTGACCACCAGAACCCCGTCAGTTTGTCTCTTGAACAGAACACATAAGTAATTGGAACCTAAACCAGCAGAATATCAACCTGGATTCATACTGAACAGGTCATTCCAAGAACAAATTTTTAACCTCAAAACTGCATTCAAAATGTGAGCCCCCCTCCAAGTCCCAAACCTCTAGTATGTACATTTGTAGATTTCAAAACGGTGTTCAACTGAATAGACAGGCTCAAACTACTTCAAATCTTGGAAGAGAAGGGATTAGACCCAAAACACGAGAACTTAAAAAACAAACATGAACTGGCACAAAATCTAAAGTAAATTTTACTGGGGTAACCTCGGAACCCTTTGACATTAAAACAGGTGTGATACAAGGAGAAGGATTCTTTCCTATTCTGTTCAGTGTCACCCCAGATAAGGTTATGGAAGACTGGGAGAAAGAACTCAAGAAATGTGGGTTATGGAAGCCAATCCTACAGGGCTTTCCCAAAAACAACCTCTACATACCATACCTCGCATTTCTCGATGACCTGGAAATACTTACAGAAGACAAGAGACTACTGTCAAACAGCTCAAGGCTTTTAAAGAATGTGCAAAAAAAAAAAAAAAAAAAAAAAAAAAAAAAAAAAAAAAAAAAAAAAAAAAGTAGGGTCTGAAGTGTTACATGCCGTTTAGCCAAGTTACATTTCACACTCTGTGTACAGTACAAAGAAAGATGGTTGTGACAGAATTGCAGCTTGGCATTAGCTCGAGTATCAAAGAGCAACCACACTCCCCATGGACAAAAACAAGAAAGATGGTTTTGTGACATATTAAATATATTGTAATCTTGACTGTCGTGTTGAGTCTTCGAGGCATATCTTATATGTAAAGTTGCGTTCTACTCAAATTCACAAGTCACTCTAATGACCTGTACACCCATTCAAGGAAACATGTTTGTAAAAAGAAAGTAACGAATGTGTTTTTCATGGTTTGGTTATTGCTCCAGTAATAGCTGCAGAACATGCAGAAGTCGAACCTTTCCTTCTATACACATGTGATTTGAGAGGCACTGATTAACGGAACCTCTACTTCAAGAGAATCAACAGCAGTGACTGGATTAAAGGAAAATGTAAATATGTCAGATGTTATATCATGTGCAGATCTCATGAAGTGTTTCAACTACAAAGAGTGAGTCAGCTGCTACATAAAACCCCAGACCAACAAGAAAAACACTCCAGGTTACAAATCTCATTCAAGAAAACTGAATTCTTATGTCTGAAGATAGAAGTGGTGAACCCGAAAATAAAACATGGTAAAATCAGCAGGGTCCTGTACTTTAAAAACCACTAAGAATTCATCAAACTGATAGGCTTTGGAAAACATATCTCAGCAAAATTGCCTCCAACATGTCAGCATTAAAACCTCTACAGCAAAAAATCCAAGTCAAGACAGACAAAAGATCAGCACTACAACACATTTATACAACCAACAGTTTTTTTATGTTCGCAAAACACTGACACTTAACAGAAAAAAAAACTTGAAGGGCTCAAAACAGGAGAGAGAAAGATAATTAGGAAAATTTTAGAAGAAAGACATCCCAAAGACAGTTATAGGCTACAAACAATCAAAACAGAAAGATTTTCAAATATCTGAAGTCTAAACTGACATTACAAAAAGGTAAATCAATTTCTTTTATTATCTCAAAAGACTACCAGAAAAGCAATAGACAAAAAGGATAGTAGACCAAACACCACCATTGAAAAATTCAACACTTTGGCTGAACGAAATCTGATAGGATCTCAAAATCACAAACATAAGACAAACCGGCATTTTAAAAAGGGACACCTTAAAACACAATGTGACAAATGGGAAGCTACATCACGGCAACAAAACAAATAGCGTACGGACAAAAGTGGTCAGCAGAATGTAAATCTTTTTTGGAAAGAACAAAAGCTTATTGGAAGAACAAGAAGAACCTAAAGAAAAGTTGACTGACTTAACTGCTTAATGTCTCATTTATTAGGTGAATTTGATGATGACGACGATGATGCTTTTTAAATAATGACAACTTATCAGTTGAAATGGTAAGTAGGTTAAAAAATCACACACACTGAAGCCCATGTCTTCACAGTTAAACAATAGGAAAGAGTCGGCCACTCAATCTGTCCTGTAACAACTCGTGGATGAGTTCCGACTCCTCACAAATGCTTAAAGCCTCCGCCTCACTCATCCGATTGTCACTCAAAATAGTCCAACCATTTATTGCCCTGTTAACAGCATACAGACAACATTAAAATATGGCAAACTGTTACAGTAATGCCATATGCATCACCTTCTGGAGGTCTATCAAGATGCACGAGAAAGCCGTGGGTTACGGTGTAGAGCCCAAACTCTCGGATGAGCTAAACTGATTTTGTTTCATCGGAGTGGCTAGACAAAAGGAGGCCACAACCGAGTTACTCAGCCAAAATTTGCAATGTTTCTAGCCGGTCTCTTTATGCACATGCCGACAATCGTCGTCCTCAACATCATTAACATCTGCCTTTACAGTTAGATGAGCACCCTATGACTCGTGACTAGAGTCGCGCTCTATCAAAATGACGTTTCAGTAGTTTTGGTGCAGTTCACAAATGACAAAGTAAATGCTAGGATTACAGGTAGTATTGGTAGCACTGATAGGGGAAAGAAACATAAATTAATGTGAGAGAGAGAAAATGGGATACGATGATTTCTCTGTTTTTTCTCTGCCTTGCACATAATTAGAACCACATATCATTTTACATCGCTAAGAAATATAAGTGATAAAAATCAGTTGATCATGTAACTTCTGTGCTTTTATGTAACCAAAGCTATTACTTTTAGGCAAGTATAGCTTACATGCACAAACATAAAAAATCTGCATAGTTATTGTTATTTTGTACTCAAAACAACATTCTTCATCTGGGTCGAAGGCAAGAGTTTCCTGTTATTACTGATAAATACGAAAGTTTGTTTGTGAATAACAGAAACATATTTGTGTAAGTTTGGCAAAGTACTAAAGGGATGTTTGATTTGTTTTTGTTTAGTTTTGTTTTTCAAGGAAATCGTGTTTTCTCGCACTATATGATAAATCTGCGTTATTTTTTTATTTATACTACAATATCCTCTTTTTTGCACTACAGTTCAACAATTTCTGAATAAAACTAACTAAACAATTTCAATTTTTCTATAAATACTGTTTACTTTTACCTTAACAGACAGGAGAATAACAATGTAGAACAATTTCTTTTTTAGGTTATGGAGCCCTTAATATATCCTCCCTCAGTTTTTAGATTGTTCAGTTCTTCCAGTTTCCAGGGAGTCTAGGAAGACACAGATCACATATGTAAATAAAGCAATAAAAATGTGGTAGTGCCCAATGGGTACCCAATACATCTAACGTTCTGGTAACACAGGTACGATCTCAACCGACAAAAGCTACCAGAAAAACTAACATTGTTTACTCTTGCTTGCAGTAGCCTATGGTAGTTTTACAGCTATATTTGCAACAAAACATGTGATCTTTAGATTTCCTCTATCGACCCCATCTGGTGAGGGTCCCAGAATAACAAACTACACTCAAGTATTAGTAGAACAATAAGAAAAGGTAGAAGCAGAAGCCACTGCGAGGAATGAGGAACTGATGATCAAAATCACCAAGCGGTCTCGACAAAGAATTTTGTCACCACTACTGTGGAACCTAAGGTGAGTGACATCATTGAAAAGTTAAGTACTAGAGCGTACTTTTGCCAAGCATATACACACACACACACACACACACACACACACACACACACACACACACACACACACACACACACACACACACACACACACACACACAATGTGATTTTCACTCTGCAGGAGAGAGTGCACTGATATGAAACTTCCTGTCAGATTAAAACTGTGTGCTGGACCGAGTCTTGAACTCTGGACCTCTGCCTTTTGCGGGCTGGTTCTCCACCATCTGAGCTACCCAAGCACAACCCACACCCCGCCATTACAGATTTACTTCTGCCAGTACCTCATCTCCTACCTTCCAAACTTTACAGAAGCGCTACTGCGAACCTTGCAGAACTAGCACTCCTGAAAGAAAGGATATTGTGGAGACATGGCTTAGCCACAACCTGGGGGATATTTTCAGAATGAGATTTTCAGTCTCTGCAGTGAAAGTTTCTGCCAGGAAGTTGCATATCAGTGGATACTCTGCTGCAGTGTGAAAATTTCATTCTGGAAATATCCCCCAGGCTGTGGCTAAGCCATGTCTCCACAATATCCTTTCTTTGAGGAGTGCTAGTTCTGCAAGGTTCGTAAGAGAGCTTCTGTAAAGTTTGGAAGGTCGGAGACAAGGTACTGGCAGAAGTAAATCTGTGAGGACAGGGTGTGAGTCATGCTTGGGTAGCTCAGTTGGTAGAGCACTTGCCCGCGAAAGGCAAAGGTCCCAAGTTCAAGTCACGGTCTGGCACACAGTTTTAATTGGCCAGGAAATTTAATACACAGACTATTTAATCATAGCAATACTTGGCAAACACACTAGTACTCTTACAACAATGGCACAGTATGCACCAGACATTGTGGAAAAATGTGCAGAAAATGGGATCTGTGTGTCAGTCACAAAAAACAGTAGCAGTAACACTTAAAAGGAAACTAATCCACCACACATACTACAGTTTGTTTCACAGTATTTTGACAATTCCAAATTTGAATCCCACACTAACAAACTGCAAAACAAAGTTGAGCATTTTACATGATATACAACATTTATTCACATTTACTTATGAAATACTACACTCGACAAATGACGATCATTCACAGCTACGTGACACTTGAGGCATTTCACCCAGTTTTTTAACAAATCTTTTGTAACTGCTGCAAATTTCATAGTTAATCTGATCTTTTAACCGCTGCAAGCTTCTGGAGGGCAGAAACAGAATATCTGAGTCAGTACAGCCTGAAGAATTAGTGTCGAGTAAGGAACTAGTAAAACTGTTGCTTTTTAAGAGTACCAGTTGGCTTCACTACACTCACAGGAAGCAAAATTGCACAATAAATTCAGTTTTTCTTGCCAGCAACAGTGGGCTTAGACCACTGCTGTTTCTTCTCCCTGTGTTAATCAAATCACCAAACCAAATTGGTAGAATGAGGGTTTTGTAAGCTACTTTCCTCATGGGTAGAGAGACTTCCTGAGGAATCTTCAGATAAATCTATCTGCCTACTGTCTTTCCGAAAATTACTTCAAGTGCCGTTGCACTTTAACCAATTTTTGTCTTACCTAACATATATGTTACGTAACATTCTGCCATCGTTTTCTCTTACCAGTAGCAATGCATACGTTTTGAATGCCTGCTCTTGTTCCGTAAACAGACACGGACACATTTGTACAGGCGCACGACAGCGAGTTCTTTAGCACCCACGCAAAAACAGACAGACTAGTGTCAATAAAATACACAAAATAGGAAGATAAAACAGCAGGTAAAACACAGGTAATGAAAGTTGAAAAACTATATGCATACCTGCACAGAAACATGGAATGATGTATTGCGTCAGAACAGTCAATAGAATGACTTTCTTTTTAGTAGCCTGTCTGTACATGACATCCTAGCTATTCTTGAGGAGGAGGAGGAGGAGGAGGAAGCTGCAACAGATATTTATTGAGCCTCTTGAAGCTAATATGGAGTCATGTGAAGATTCTGATTAAGAAGATGCAGGTGGAAATATTAATAATGTTGACTTCAGGCTGGTGCAGAATTGGTTTTAATCAGAAAAAACAGGTTAGATGGCGAACCTGAGAATGACTACTCTAACGATGACATAACAAAAATGTTAATTCCAATGAAACAAAGGCCACCGAACTTAAAAACTGGAGAAAGTAGCACTTGCAATGCATTAACGCTGTATTTCCTGACAGTGATTGTAGTTAATACAAAAGCTGGTCTATAATTCAGCACCCTGAACTGTTTTTGAATGATGAAATAATTAAATTTTTCAGTCATTGGATCAACAAAATACACTTCATTCAAGAAGTGACCAGATCCAAAAATAAGACATGAGGAGATAAAAGTCATTCTAGGAATTCTAATTGTCACAGGCTATAAACTTCTACCTAAAGAAGATGTTACTGATAATCAGAGCTGGACATTATAAATGAAATCATAAGCAACATAATGGGGGGGGGGGAGGGAGAGAGGGAGAGAGCGAGAGAGAGAGAGAGAGAGAGAGAGAGAGAGAGAGAGAGAGAGAGAGAGAGAGAGAGAGAGATTTGAAACAATAGTGAGATTCATTCACTAGTGTGATAACACACAAATCAATGTCAAGGACAAAACGTAGAAACTTTGTCCATTGCCAAATACGCTAAGAAAATAGTTCTCTCTCCACTTTTGGATTTCGATGATGGCATGAAAATTATTTTGTCAGGTACAGATGCAAACAGTTTCTGAATGGTGTATGCATTAGATCTGGGTACGAAACACTAAACAGAAACAAGAGTTAGTCATCGGATTTTTACATACATCAAGGAGCTGAAACACAAATGAATGAAGAGCATGCGACGGCATTTGGGAAATGTGGTGCACCTCTGCTTCAAATGTTCCATTCACTTCCTGAAAAAAGTAGCAATCTGTCCTTAACAGTTCTATTTTCACAATCTCTTTCCATCACAGACGCTGTTGGTTAACCTAAACGAAAGATTATGATGCAACAGACTATTAGTGAGAACTGCCTGCCTAAAGAATGTCAGCTTATGCCCACTATGACAATATTCTAAAGGACTCTGAAGAGATGTTGGTTACAAAAGCAGCAAGGAAATTGGAGTTGTCATGGCTACATAATCCTGCAGTAACAACTGATTCGACCAGCCACAGCACCAATTCAGTCAGATACTCCAAATAAGGGAACGAAAGAATCCTTGTATCTGAACCATATTTTATTGGAGAATGCAACACAAATATGGGGGGAGGTGGGATATGAACTGACTGAATGGTCAAAAACAGTGTTATATATAGGGTGAGTATTTGAGAAAAGAAATAGCGGTGGACAATTTTTAAATGAATTCTGGATGCATTTGTACATAATGGGTGGCATCTCCACAGGAAGATGGATATGAATATATCATAATTCCAGTGTCAACACTACATTGCAAAACATTAGTCGACTTCCAATGCAACAATCTCTAGAGATCCTCGATGCCCTACAGGTAATTTGTATCAAGGTAAAATGCTGTACGACATCAGCTGTGATCAGAAAAATCATCTGGAAATTATAGAGCCAAGGGAAAAAAGAAGACACTGTACTGCAGAAAACTGCAGAGGAATTCTGAGAACAATGGGCTGCAAATGCAGTATAGGTTTGTCCATAGTGTGTCTGGTCTATATCACAGAAAGTGAGTACCATCACCTAAGCATAATATACAGGGTGAAAAGTATTTAAACCATCAAACTCTGGGAAATTGTAGCGGACATCAAAACAAATATTTTTCCCTAATGTAATATTTTCCTATGAGGTTTATTTAAATTGGCAGAGGCCATATTAAGCTCTTCAGTTGTTAGAGGGTGTATTACGCTCTTCAGTTGTAGGCAACTGCTGTCCACCAGAGTAGTAGTGCATTGTCTCTGTTTACTAATGGAGTGATGCACCTGGAGTAAGTACACTGATATGGTTGGTGTGTACTACGTAGCGCACCACAACGGACAAGCTGCACAGTGGGTTTATCAACAACAACATCCTAATCGCCGTATACCGCATCATACGACCTCTGCTGCTGTGTACCAACGTCTGCGTGAGACCCGGTCATTTGGCAGATTACTTGGACACAGTGAGAACGCTGCAATTTGAGGAAGCTGTCTTGCAGCATGTGGAGCAGGATCCTTCAATCAGCACTCATGCAATTGCACGTAACTGGGGGACGAATCAGATGAATGTAAGAACAGTCCTTCGAGAGCAATTGTTACATCCATTTCACTTACAGCGTGTGTACAACCTGAAACCAGTTGACTGTCCACCCAGAGCACAGTTTTCGCAGCGGTACCTAGAACAGTGTGAAATGCATCCTACATTTCCATCCTCTGTTGTTTACCTATGAAGCAACGTTTGGGCTGATGGAGACTTCAACATGCACAGTTCGCACAGTTATTAGCGCTCATCAAGTGCGGTTCTTCGTTAATGTGTGGGCTGGTGTTGTTGGGGACTGTTTAATTGGGCCATATCTGCTACCTAGGCCATTAAATGGCAAGCACTATTACAATTTTCTTGCCAGAACATAGTCAGAATTGCTGGAAGATGTTCCGCTCAGTACAAGACAACGCATGTGGTTCCAACATGACGGGGTGCCGGCACATTTCAGTCATCGTGTGCGTCGATTCTTGTACCATGACCTGCTCGATCCCCAGATATGTCCCCTCTGGACTTTTTTGTGTGGGGAGAGATGTGCAACCTTGTTTACGCAACTCCTGTTGCAATAGAAGAGCATTTGGTTGCCCGGATAGCAGCAGCAGCAGCAGCAGGAACAATTCAGGATACTCCTGGGGTTTTTGCCTGTGTCAGACAGAACATGATCTGACGGTGTAATCTTTGTTTATGTGTCAATGGAGGCATTTTTGAAAATCTACCGTAATTGAAATTGGGTTGTGTTAATGTGTTGTCTCTTGGTCATAAAAAAATGGAAAAGTGTTTAGCAGAATGACATTTTCACTCTGCAGCGGAGTGTGCGCTGATATGAAACTTCCTGGCAGATTAAAACTGTGTGCCCGCCCGAGACTCAAACTCTGAACCATTACCTACTATCTGAGCTACCGTGCTTCGGTAGCTCAGATGGTCGAGCACTTGCCCGCGAAAGGCAAAGGTTCCGAGTTCGAGTCTCGGTCGGGCACAGAGTTTTAATCTGCCAGGAAGTTTCGGAAAAGTGTTTGTTGGTTTAATTAATTTGCCACCAGAGAAATCTTCCTCTACTTGTTTAAATACTCCTAATAGGAAAAAATGACATTACGGAAAAATACTTGTTTTTATGTCCCTTACAACCTCCCAGAGTTTGTCGGTTTAAATACAGCATTATTTTATTTGCTGTGTCGTATTCCACTTAAAATACGTGTTCTGGCTAGGGTGACATATGTGCATCACTTTTGTTTAAATCATTAAACATACGAATATCTATGATGAAGTCTTCTCGGGTTATCAGCCACGTCAAGGCATCATTCTGCAGGAATGTTTCAACAAGTTTCCTAGTTGTCATCTTCAGGTGAAATGTCGGGTTCGTGACCTGTCCGAGTCTTTATAGCCACTGAACTGCAGGTTCCTCTCACTCACTTGCATCAGGAGCACTAATTGCACCCCTCCAGAAGGGGTGTCACAGCCAGTGGTGGGGAGGAGTCGCAGTCTTTGGTGGTGAGGAGGAGTTCCTTGTGTACTGGTGGGTCTGTACTTTGCATCTTTGTGGGGCCAGTCCATTCCATCCACTGCCTTCACCTGTTTTCCATCAGAGTGTTCTTGCTGTATTTTTGTTATTGCTGCATCCCATGTAGCACTAAGTTGGAAACCACTATCTAGGTTGACGATGTTGTCATGGACTCTTATCTCCATAGCCTCTTTAAAGGTTGAACCCCAGAACCCATTCCCCGCTGCACAACAGTTCTGTCTGTTCGAAATAAAACATGTTTTCCTCGAGATTGTGTTCCACCATTGCAGATTTCTCAATTTGGCCCAGGCAAATGTTCTGAACAGTGCTGCGATATACATCGCTGCATCTGGCCCACGTATTGTTTGCCACACACACAGTTGGTACTGTAGATCCTAGGTGCCTGTATTCCTAGTTTATCCTTCACTGAGCCCAGCATATTCTTGATTCTGGCGGATGAGTGAAAGATTGTTTTTAGGTTGCTCTTTTCTAATACTGTGGCAATCTTCGTCATGGGTGGCCCAGCATATGGAACCGACACCATGCTCTTAGTGTCTTCTTCACACACGTCTTCTCTCTTCATCTCACTCGGCTGGACAGCGAAACTTACCAGCGCCTCAAAACAGCCATTCTCGCAAAAAGTTTTCCTCAAATGGTGCAGTTCCTTGTCGCATTTGTCTTGTGCTCTGTGCACCAAGGTGGTCAGGGATTTGTGTTTTACTGGGTGGTGGCAGCTATTGGTGTTAATATACAGGTCAGTGTGTGTCTTCTTCCTGTAATTGGAATGATCTAACATGCAGTCAACCTTCCTCCTTTACCATGATGCCAAGGAAAAGTAGAGATCTGTTCTCTTTCACCTCCACAGTGAATTTAATATTGAATTGTATGCAGTCAAATGGTTAAGATATTCTCGTAGATTTTCTGTGTCATGCGGCCAAATTACGAATGTGTCGTTCAAGTAGGGGCAGAACACCTTCGGTTTCACGAGAGGCATTTTGAGAATTTTTAGCATACTGCAGCCCCGTCAGCAATTGTGATAGATTAATATAGTGAAAAATCTGCCTCCGTTGTGAAAAATTTCTGGTCTTTACCCAGGTTTCAGCTAGAATAATCTAGCCTTCTTCATAAGCATAAAATTACTATAAAATGCCAGAGTAAGGCACAGTCAACATTAAAAATTAAAACATATAGTACCGTGGTACCATGTCGAATTAAAACTACTTAACTAAAGTCCAGCCCCAGCATCCCTTCACCACACACGAATTCTTTATGGACAAATGGAAAAACTGGTAGAAGCCGACCTCTGGGAAGATCAATTTGGATTGCGTAGAAATGTTGGAACACGTGAGGTAATACCGACCCTACGACTTTTCTTAGAAAATAATTAAGAAAAGGCAAACCTATGTTTCTAGCATTTGTAGACTTAGAGAAAGCTTTTGACAATGTTGACTGGAATACTCTCTTTCAAATTCTAAAGGTGGCAGGGGTAAAATACAGGGAGCGAAAGGCTATTTACAATTTGTACAGAAACCAAATGGCAGTCATAAGAGTCGAGGGGCATGAAAGGGAAGCAGTGGTCGGGAATGGAGTAAGACAGGGTTGTAGCCTGTCCCCGATGTTATTCAATCTGTATATTGAGCAAGCAGTAAAGGAAACAAAAGAAAAATTCGGAGTAGGTATTAAAATCCATAGAGAAGTAATACAAACTTTGAGGTTTGCTGATGGCATTGTAATTCTGTCAGAGACAGCAAAGGACTTGGAGGGGCAGTTGAGCGGAATGAAAAGTGTCTGGAAAGGAGGGTATAAGATGAACATCAACAAAAGCAAAACGAGGTCAATGGAATGTAGTCGAATTAAGTCGGGTGGAGGGAATTAGATTAGGAAATGATACACTTGAAGTAGTAAACGAGTTTTGCAGTTTGGGGAGCATAATAACTGATGAAATGGCAAGAAAAGCGTTTCAGAAGAAGAGAAATTTGTTAACATTGAGTATATATTTAAGTGTCAGTAAGTCATTTCAGGAAGTATTTGTATGGAGTGTAGCCATGTATGGAAGTGAAATGTGGACGATAAATAGTCTGGACAAGAAGAGAACAGAAGCTTTCGAAATGTGGTGCTACGGAAGAATGCTGAAGATTAGATGGGTAGATGATGTAACTAATGAGGAGGTACTGAATAGAGTTGGGGAGAAGTGGAATTTGCGGCACGACTAAAAGAAGGGATCGTTGGTAGAACACGTTCTGAGGCATCAAGGGAATCACCAATTTAGTATTGGAGGGCAGCGTGGAGGGTAAAAATCGTAGAGGGAGACCAAGAGATGGATACACTAAACAGATTCAGAAGGATGTAGGTTGCAGTAGGTACTGGGAGATGAAGAAGCTTGCACAGGATAGAGTCTTAGGACTGAAGACAACAACAGCAACGGATATTTAATTTGGAGAAGTCTGAAGTGAAAATTATTTCAGGCAAAAATGGGTTTATTAACTGGTCTGCACACATACTCACAGATACTTCATGGAAGTGACTGCACCCAGCGATTAATCAGCCATCATGCAATTACACAATAGCGAGTCTTTCCACCTATATCACAAAATGTCACATTTTGTTTATGTTGAAAGTCCATTGAAAATCCACGTATCAACTGTCGACCTTCTGCCCGTCTTCCTGCATTTTGCTACCATTTTCTAGAACTGCTACTTATCTATTTACAACCTGTGACTCCTCTAAGGCATTTGACTTTGTGCATGTATTTTCCTAGACAAACTGAAGTTATATGATATTGATGGTATAACCAACAAATTGTTAATGTCAAATATAACCAAAAGAATGCAGGAAGATGGACACAGTAATTCAAACAGCAAAGTACGGGAATGTAATTCTGACTGAGGAGAAATCACATGTAGAGTTCTGTAAGGCTTAATCTTAGATACACTTGTTCCTCATATGTGAGTGATCTTCCATATAATATACAACAATCAGAATTAGTAGCACTGTAATCAATCCAGGAGGCACACATACAGAAACAGAAGAAATGGTAAACGAAGTTATTAACGGTGAATGAAGGATTTTGGTAAAAACAAACCTTGTTTTCAAAAATATTATTTTCTTGATCTACACAATTTAATCTATGTTGTGTGTGAATTTTATCATGGCAGCAGCTTTAGAAATGCCTTTAACTTGTTAAACCGAATAACTCTGCACTGGCAACCACTCTCACCTTTTCCGACATTTGGGGAACTGCTTGCTACAGCAGAATTTTTGTCAGTGCGAAGGCTACTTTCTTTCGATATGTTTGGTTGACATCTATATTTCTGGCTGACATCTATATATTTGGCTGAAAACTTTCTTGCGTGTGGTTTATTCACATTTTGACAACACTAACACATATTCGTATGTGGAAGTCAAGATTTATGCATAATAGGTGGTGGAAAAACTGTGTTAGGAAATGGAGGTTTCATGGAAGTTGTCCTACCAACAAAAAAGATAAAGCAGCTCAAAATGAAGAACACAAGTTCCCAGCTTCAGCATCAAAACTTGAGACAGGGGAACTGTACAGGTGTGTGAAGTTGATCTGGATTCCACTGGATTCAAACTTATTGATTTAGAGCTTCTCTCCAAGGCTATAAAGTTTTCATTTCATTTGTTAACTGTAAAAATACAGAATGCACAATTGTTGTTGAAAAACGAAGAGTGGGAATAGCTTGTGATTTTAAATTAATTTGTAATTCGTGTGGCTATGAATTTTCATTTTCCTTCTATATATTAAAAAACAGGACACTGATACCTATCAAAGCAATTTTAGGTTAGCATATGCTCTGAGATGCTTTGGACAGTGGTTTTCTGAAAATGCCTCCACCTTGAGCAAGGTTGGAAAAAATAAATAAATAAATAGATCCTGGGGCAGATATTCATGACAGTTAATCTCCTACAAATGTTACTGACCTGTGTGTGTCTGTAGATGGGACCTGGATGAAAAGGAGTCACACATCTCTTTATGGAGTTGCATCTGCTATTGGTATTGATTTAGGCAAAGTTTTAGATTTAGATATTATGTCTAAATACTGCCATCAGTGTGCAAATTGGAAAATGTCCAACAATGAACACAGTGAGAAACCATGACAAGAAAAGCAAGCAATACCATGCTCTAAAAATAATAGTGGCTCAAGTGGGGGCAAGGAGGCTGCTGCAGTTGTGAGGATGTTCTCCAGATCTGAGGACCAATAATGTGTTAAGATTTACTAAATACCTTGGTGATGGGGATTCCTCTTCATTCAAAGATAAAAACTCTACACAATACAATAAGTACTTGAAGTACTTGAGGATGGAAAACCACTAGGAGGAAAAGGCAAGAATACTCTGAAAAAAATTGATTCTCTTCAATTATTTTATGGGAGAGCTATCAGAGAAAACACACAATTTAGAGGCAATGAGGCATGCTGTGTGAGCACCCCCCCCCCCCCCCTTTTCCACAAACTGCCCACTGACCAAACACCAATACACAACCTGTGTCCAAAAGACGATTAGTGTTAAGTTCAGCTCTGTGCAGGATTAGCCGAGCAGTCTAAGGCGCTGCAGTCATGGACTGTGCGGCTGGTCCCGGCAGAGGTTCGAGTCCTCCATCGTGTGTGTGTGTGTGTGTGTGTGTGTGTGTGTGTGTGTGTGTGTGTGTGTGTGTGTGTGTGTTCGTCCTTAGGATAATTTAGGTTAAGTAGTGTGTAAGCTTAGGGACTGATGACCTTAGCAGTTAAGTCCCATAAGATTTCACACACATTTGAATTTTTTTTTTTTTTTTTTTGCAACAGAAATGAGATGTACTCACATAAACACTCATTACCAGAAACTATTATGAATGCAATTAAGCCCACGTTTAGGTTTCTTGCAAACCCTAATTTATTGAGGGAGTGTCTTCATGGACAAACACAAAATGCAAATTAAAGCTTCAATAATTTAATTTGGATTAGATGCTCAAATAGGACTTTCTGTGGACTTTAAGTACTCAAAATAGGTGTCTATGATGCAGTTTTATATTACAATAATGGAAATAATGGAAGAATTGAAATGCTGAAGAGAGATGGTCTGTTTACAACAAAAGCATTTTACACCATCGACAAGAGCAGGGTCAAGAAAGCTAACAGGTCAGTTGGTATCTTACCTGCAAATACAGGCCAGGCATATTCTAAGAGGAGAGAAGAGAAGAGAAACCTAGAGGATGAGGAGTATCAGTATGGAGGATTTTCAAATTGAGGTAAGCTTATTACATGTAGAGGTATGAGAAGAAAATCTTTGAACCTCATTTTCTCTGTTTTACATTATTAGAAGACTTTTCTCTAAACGTTTGTGTGTTAATGTTATGAAATTTTCAGGAACTGTTCGAAACGTGTTGCTGTCTCCCTGGAACTAAAAAATACGAGCTCCTGCAATTACATTCTGATTTTTAGATGACTGTATGTAGAAAAGATGTTAATTTTGGATGCACAAAATTAAAAACTCTGTTAATCATTAAATCTGTAAAATAAATTAATAACTGTAGTTCAGTGGTCTCATAGCCTTCTCAGGACACTACAATAAAATTTTCAGATTAATTGCACAATTAGAATTTGAGATATGGCTTTTTAGAAAAAAAGACAATAAAAAAAATTAAAAATTCAAATTTCTGGAAAAATATTAATCCTGCATATTTTATTATATTTTTCCGTTAAAATACAGCTCTTTTGCTTTATACACGCAAAATTTTAGATTTGTACATTAATAAATAAGGCTGTGATGAATTTTTAAATAAATGTTTATATTTTCCGTTATATCCTCCCCTTAAAAGTATCATTGGCTGGTTTTGTGCAAATGGTTTCACCCTCAACATATTCTGTTCTGCACATATACGGGTACTACACCAATAATACGTGTAATACATGGTAAGAAAATACTAAATGCGGTGGAAAAAAAAATTTAGGTGTTGATATTGATGATAATTTAGACTGAAAAAAGCACATTTTGTAACTCCTGAAGCAACTTAGTTCAGCCACATTTGCACTTAGAATTATTGCAAATCTTGGGGGGACAGAAATCAGTTAAGTTCACATATTCCGCATACTTTCATTCAGTAATGCATACGGAATAATAATACTCTGCAGTAATTCATCTTTAAGAAAGACTTTGTTGCTCAAAAACGTGCTGAGAGAATAATACCAGGTGCACACACATGATCATCTTTTAGACATCTAAGAAGTTGGGCATTCTGACTAGTTACTACTTCACAGTATATTTATTCTCTCATGAAGTTTGTTGTAAACAATCCACTACAGATCAAAAGGAACAATGATGTACACAATTACAATACCAGAAATAAAAATGACATTCATTACTCCCCCGAAAGCCACTCTGGTAAGGAGACAAAAGGTCGAGAGATTTGAGGACCCAATAAAGCCAACAAGCCACCATTTGTTTAAGTAACTTGCAGGGGATGTAGGTAGGACTGATCGGATAGTAACTATCGAGGGACGACAGTTCGGTACTGGGCTTAATGACGGGAACCACAATACTGCCCCTCTGCTGAGATGGGAGAACACCTTGGAGTCAAATACAGCTACATAACTGGAGAAATGAGGTCACAGAGCAACTGGCTGTGGATGGAACTGGTAGCAGGGACTGAACTGTGGGAAGAGGAGATGACCTGAAAATGTCCCCATTCGGTGAAAAGTTCATGGTAGGATTCTGCACGACAAGGGGTAAAACATAAGCAGAAAGCTTCAGCCTCTTGTTTTCGGAAGAGGAATGTGGCTGCATAGAATGCCGGTGCCAATGCTGTCACAAAATGGGTCGCAAGTTGTTCCACTAGAAGTGCCGGGTGTGTTCGAAGGTCACCAGGGAGGACAAGGCCCAAGAAGTTAGTTGGTTTTGGGGTTTGATGGGGACTAAACATCGAGGTCATCAGTCCCCTGTTCCAAACAGACATACTTGTAAAAGGCCTATACAGTAAAAGCATAACCTCTGCACCAAGAGGGAGGGAACACCAAGGAGTACAGAGCTAAAATGAACACCACAGTAACACAAAACAGAGGACACTTAAAAGGAGCAGAGCAAATACTTGACTAGAGTAAAACATACTAGAGTGGTTGATGGATCAGGTAAAAGGTCAACCAGTCAACTACAACCTAAGAACCTCCGGCTGGAAAGTGTTGATAGAGTTACCAACACAAATTGTTACCATAAAAGACACTATTTTGGTATCCACGTCACAATTAAAAGTCGCTGGAGTGGGTGTAGCCCGAGAAATCATGCGAGAGCGCCCACACTAGAGGGAGTGATAAAATCCAGCTGCACGGATAAAACGTAAAACCGAATCAGCTACAGAGGCATCGTCACCTAGAATTAAAGGAAGTGCAGCTGGTAAATTAAAGGGCTGCCGCAAGGGGGTTAAAAGGGGGCAGTCCATCAGAAGATGGACCACTGTCAGCCCTGCATCACAGCGACACTTGGGCGGGTTCTCACGGCGAAGGAGATAGCTGTGGGTCAACCGCGTATGTCCAATTCAGAGGCGGCAGAGAACAACTGACTCCCTACGCGTGCTCCTCAAGGATGAGTTCCATACGGCCGTGGACGACTTTACCATGCAGAGCTTATTTGGCGTGTTCAAGACAGACCATTCAGAGCTCCAGACATTGTGGACCTTGCAATGTAGGGTTGACCAGAGATCTCTTTCCACGAGACCAAGCTCCAGGAGTGGTGAAGGGTGGCCTGCTTGGCCAACCGATCGACACGTTCGTTTCCTGGAGTGCCGATGTGGAAACAGTGTAGGATGCAGAGAATAGCCCACAGCCGTGACGAAGGGACAGAAGAACCTAGGGAGGAGACAAAGCATTCACAACACATCCACTTGCTCCGTTTGATTAAGTAACGGGCTTCGGCACAAAGGTGTTTAAAAGTAACGAGACTGTCCAAGGATGGGTGCCACTTAAGGTATTCATGGGACCAGCCAGCGGTGAAAGAGTCCAGTCAAGAGGATGACAGCAACGCCAGCAGTGTGAATAATAGTATCAGACAACTTCATCAATACAACCTGACAAAGAGGGGGATAAACACAACCTGGGAGGTATATCAAGGAAAACTGGTGTGACGGATAGTCCGGCAGGGCAACCCGGCCATCAGGAGATGGAAAGGCAACGATAGAATCAAAGAGAACTGGTGACCGTCACATAGGTCATCGTGCAGTGACCACAGTAATGAAGGGAGAAGAGGAGGGGAAGTGAGGGAGAGATCAGTGACGAAGAAAGTGCCATAAGCAGCGCTGAAATGTGTAGGGGAATCACCATTAAAAAGGCACAGGTCATGGTCCACAAGAAACTGGTCTATGAGGGGTCCCCATTTACAAGAAGAAGCACTGCCCAACAATGGGTGATGGGCATTAAAATCCCCAAGGAGGAAGAAGGGAGAGGAGAGTTGTCAAAGGAGGGCAGTTAGGGCAGTGGCTGTAGATGGTCTGTCAGGAGATAGTAGAGATGGCGAACGGTGACACTGAAGAGTCCAAGTGGATCTAGATGGCCATTGCTTGCAATGTGGTACAAAGGGAGATGCATGTAGTAAAAATGTCTGTACAGGCCAATGTGCAAACACTCTGGAAGCCCTCAAAATGCTGACACTATTATGACATAAAGCAAGCTCAGACCCCACGCAGTGGGTATTATTAGAATGAGATTACTATACCAGTTGTACCGGTATGAAATGAGCGTTAAGATACAAATGTGCCGATAGGGAACCATTTGTTGTTAACGACCATTTTTTTTGTTGGTATGACATCTGTCAATGTTATTTAGTATACAGCAAGTCATGGAACAAACAACATCATATGTTTTCATCGTGTTAACAATGTCGAATTTTGTACCAGAAAGCGATGATTTGCGGAAAGTGTTAATTTTTTGTTTTCATTTTAAAAAAGTGCTCCAGAGTCGCATCGAATGCTTGTCGAGGCATATGGTGATCATGCAAAAGATGGTTTCAACGCTTCAGAAATAATGATTTTGATGTGAGAAATAAACGTGGAAGACTACCAAAAAAGTTCAAAGGTGCCGAATTGCAAGCAATATTGGATGAAGATGATATTTTGAGTCAAAAGCAAATGGCAGCAACGCTAAATGTTGCACAACAAACAATTTGACCGTTTGAAAGCTACAGGAAAGATCATAAAGTGTGGAAAATGGTTGCCACATGAATTGAATGAAAGACAGATGGAAAACCGAAAAAACCATTTGTCAAATTTTGCTTCAAAGACATGAAAGAAATTCAATTTTGCATCGAACTGTTACTGGCGATGAAAAATTGATTTATTTTAAGAATCCTAAATGGGAAAAATTATGGGTTAATCCGAGACAATCAATCATTAACATCGACTGCAAAACCAGATCGATTCGGCAAGAAGACAATGCTCTGTGTTTAGTGGAATCAGAAAGGTGTGGTGTATCATGAGCTTCTAAAACCCGGTGAAACTGAATACTAATCACTACAGACAACAAATGATCATGAAACTTCCTGGCAGATTAAAACTGTGTGCCGGACCAAGACTCGAACTCGGGACCTTTGCCTTTCGCGGGCAAGTGCTCTACCGACTGAGCCACCCAAGCACGACCCACGCCCCGTCCCCACAGCTTTACTTCTGCCAATACCCCGTCTCATAAATTCCTAAATTCTGGAAACAAATGATCAATTTGAACTACGCATTGATCCAAAAACGACCAGAATGGGACAGAAGACATGGCAATGTAATTTTTTACATGACAATGCACCTGCACACAAAGCAAAACTGGTTCAGGATACAATCAAAACACTTGGCTGGGAGCTGCTACCCCACCTGCCGTATTCACCAGACTTGGTCCCTTCTGACTACCATTTGTTTTCATCAATGGGACACGCATTGGCTGAGGAACAGTTCAATTCCAACGAAGAAGTCGAAAATTGGGTGTCTGATTGGTTTGCTTCAAAGGATGAGCATTTCTATTGGCGAGGTGTCCACAAATTGCCAGAAAGATGTTCAAAATGTATAGAAAGCAATGTTCAGTACTTTGAATAAAATGTTTTTACTTTTCAATTCAAAATTAGTGTTTCATTTTCACAAAAAAACACTCATTTCATATCGGTACACCTGGTAGAGTGATACAAGCTGTGGCGTTGAAGAAAATAAGGAACTGTATCACTGGAAGGTGACACCAGGATCTTTTACAATTCCATTAAAATGAAATAATGGTTTGGCACTGACGGCTGGGAGGCCCCATCCGGAGAAGTTAGGACGACGAGTAGCAAGTCTTATTTCAGGTGACGCCACACAGAGTGACTTACGTGTGTGATAATGAGACATGACACCCAATCCACGAGAGGAGAAAATCTCCAACCTGACCGGGTATCAAACCCGAGTCCGCTGCACAGTATGCAAACACATTGCCACTCAGCTAAGCATGCACACAATTCCACTGAATAAGTACAGAATAGGGATCCAAATGGTAGGCAAACAGGCCAAAGCCGGTCACACCACCAGGTAACCACCTATCACAAACAAGGACAGGTGACATCCATAAACAAGAGCTCTGCGTCCGGTTGTGACGAGGAGTCAGCACAGGAGGGGCCTCGTCCCAGGACCAGGTGTCTCCTCATCTTCCTCATCCTCTGTCGATCGAGGAGGGCAGGGTCCAGAGAGAGATAACACACTTCAGAGAAGTCTGGAACTGAGGAAGAGCAGGCAACCTTGAGGAACACAAACTGAGGGTCCAGCGGCTGATGTGCAGCAGCAGGCCTCTAGTCTGGGAGATGCTGGTTAGAGGGGATGGGCCTTTGATGGGAAATGCCAAAGAAGGGCCCAACTTCTCCGGCCGAGTAGGGATAGTGGCATCCGGAGGGGTCTTAGGAACTGCAGGGGAGGAGGAGAGGTGTGGAGGGGGTGGGGGTGGGGGGGGGGAGATTGAGGTAAGGAGGATGGAGGAGCAGGAAAGGAGGTAACAGAGGCATGGTGAAGACACAGGGTGAAGATAGTCATATTTTAGACAAGTCCCAGTGTAGGATAAACAATCGAGGAAGTTCCCAGAATGAGATCTTCCCTCTGCAGCAGACTGTGCGCTAATATGGAACTTCCTGGCAGATTAAAGTTGTATGCCAGACCGAGACTCAAACTCAGGAGCTTTGCCTTTTGTGGGCAAGTGCTCTACCAAGTGAGCTACCCAAGCACAACTCACGACCTGTCCTCACAGCACTTGTCCGCGAAAGGCAAAGGTCCCGAGTTCGACTCTTGGCCCGGCACACAGTTCTAATCTGACAGGAAGTTTCTATCAAGGAAGTTGTGCTACTGAATACTCTTTCCTTTCTTATAAACCAGACAATTTGGAAGTTTAGAGTGACAATCGTGACAATTAATGCACATGGGTGGTGGAACACAGGAGCTTCCCTCAGAGTGGGTGTCCACATTCACTGCAACAACGGTCTGCCATACAGCAGGAAGACATGTGCCTGAACTGCAAACACTGAAAACACGTCACTGGTGATGGGACATTAGGTTTCATGTCACACCAATAAACCATAACCTTTACCTTCCCTGGGAGAGTATCTCTCTAAAATGCCAGAATAAAGACTTTGGTATCAATGCCACTGCCCTTACAGCCTTTCTGAGCATGCAGAATGAGATGAATGCGCCATCACTCCTCACTGGCTCAGAGTTCAACAGTTTGAAGGATGAGTTCCCTAAGAAAAATGACATTCTAAACCATTTTCAAAGAATGATTAGTAGTAATACACACCGGGATGTACTCAAGATTGTGACAGGCGTGAAGGAATTTTGACCGACAGCAAACCCTTCCACATTGTACCCATAGAGTCCACTTTTCCAAATTTCTCTTCTACAGTTCCCACAAATAATAATGACTTGATGGTGGTGAAAGTGTCCCTGTCAGTCCTGGTGGAGACTAGGTAGAACAGGGAAAGCATTTCACCCCAAGTTGCTGCAGATGGCCCTCCTCCCAAGGAGTAGCCATGGAAGAGAAGGCTGTAAGGTCATAAGAAGTAATATTATAGGGTTCATTCACAACTAAAGAGGTGGCTGTAAAACAGCCAGTGTTTTAGAGCAAAATGTGTTTCATACACTAACCATGATACCACCCACTCTGATCAGGGGCTCTCCCCATGGGCACCACCTAGCCACAGCTAGGTGGCCACTGTCAGGAGTTACGATGCTCCAGCATGACAAGCAACCACTCCTTGGCATACATGGAGATGTAGCAGCTCAGGTTCCAGAAGTGTGATACCTGCGTGGTCAGAAGGCTCAGCCAAAGGAGTACGCAATGAGTCCACAACAAGGACTGGCTGCCGTGCTGGCTTTATAGTGTTGAAAGGACAACAGCATTGAGGAAAAGATGGAAGAGGCAGTAAGAGCACATGCTAAAGATGCTAAAAATAAGGTGTCCTCCTCTAGTTGGCTCACACAATGGACACAAAATAGAGAATGGGAGATCGACCAACCTCCTCCTCCCCCCCCCCCCCCAAAAAAAAAAAAAACAGAGGGGAAGAAGTGAGGACATGAAGGGTGGGGCATGGGGAATGGAATGCAGCCTGGGATGTAAAAAGGTGTTCAATAGCTTGGGGCCCGTGTGCGCCGTGTACTAACACGTGAAAGAGCTGCGAATCCCCCTGGGGGCTTCCAAGTTTGGCACCGATCACCGTGTCTAACAACAGTTTTCATAACTTCAGAAATCCCCTATACGTGGCCTGCCTAAAAAGTATCTAAATATTTCGAATACCTGATGCGGTTGAGACTCTAATCCCCTTCAAGGTAGGCCCCCTTGTGTTTGCAGACACATAGCCCACCTATCCTTCCATTGCCAGAAACACCTATGTAAGTCTTCTTTTGGAATGGTGTTCAGTTTGGTCATGGTGTTCCGCATTCTCTCTTCTCTACTCTCAAAACCGGATCCTTTCAGTAGTGTCTTCAATTTAGGAAGCAACCAGATGTCACAAGGAGCCATGTCTGGAGAGTACGGAGGCTGGCAAATGGCTGTAATTCCATGTTTGGCCAAAAATTTTTGGATCAAGTGGGATTATGTGTGGAGGCATTGTCATGATGCAATGATGCAGTTGCCTGTTTTTTGTCGTCCGCAACCTGTGCCACGGAGTCGCCGGAGAACATCTTGATAGAACTCCTTGTCACCGTTTGTTCTAGCAGTTCATAATCGTGATGCACAATTCCGCGGACAGCAAAGAAGACAGTCAGCGTCACCTCGATTTTGCTTCACACCTGTCGCACTTTCTTCAGCCTTGGACACTCGAAAGCTTCTATTGCGACAACTGTCTTTTTGTTTCTGGGTTGTACTCGAACATCCATGACTCACCTCCAGTAATAACAGTGTTCAGAAACCAAGGATCACTGTTGGTGGTGTCCAGAAGGTCCTGTGCAACGTCAAAACAGAGGTCATTTTGTGCCAGCAACAAAAGCTTTGGCACGAACTTCGCAGCCACTCGACGCATGTTCAAAGCATCAAGCAAAATTGCATGTGCAGAATCTTTACTCACATCAAGCTCTTGGGCAATCTCCCGCACGGTCAAGTGACAATCTGCCATCACCCAATTTTGCACACTCTCAACAACAGCTGCACTTCGAGCAATTTGGGTCCTGCCAAATTTCTGGTCACTCTCTGCTGATGTGCGGCCATTTTTGAATCGGCTGAACCATTCGTTAATTAGTGTTACACCCATCGCATCTTCTCCAAACACATGCTGAATCTTACGAATTGTTTCACTCTGAGAATCACCAACCTTTGACAAAATTTGATGCAGTTCTTTGCTCAACACGTTCAGTCATCTCAAGAGAATCTATAATCTGACGAACACATTGTGTAGCATCTCACTCAGCAACAGACGCGATGGAAGGTGGGGCAAAATTCGAGCACGTGTAGAAATGTCTCTTCCTTTACTGTGTACAGCGGTGCCGCACTATTGTTTCTATTTTGCACGAGAAAATTATAGGTCAGATACTTTTAGACACACCTCGTACGTATGTATTATTTAACAAATGGACTCAAGTGAATCTTGTTGTAGTATGTGGGAAGTTGTCATTCCTGAGTGACTGTAAGATGATACAAGATGACTTAAGAGAGAATCTCTCTTTGGCGTGGTGAATGGCAGCTGACTCCAAATGCAGAAAAACATTAAGTCAATGTAAATGAGTAGGAAAACAATCCCATAACGTTAGTGCACAGTTTTGGTGCTGTGCGGCTTGATTACAGTCACGTCGATCTAGATGTAGTGCTGTGAACTGATTTGAAATTAAATGAGCATAGGGAAGCCAAATGGTCAATTTTCATTAATTTGGTTCGCCTATAAAGGAAACCCTTTACAGAATCCTAGTGCAACCTGCTCTCGAGTACCATACTGCTCGAGTGTTTGGGATCCCCGCCAGGCCAGAGTAAAGAAAGACATAGAAGCAATTCAGAGACGGGATACTAGATTTGTTGCCAGTAGGCTTGATCAATGTGTAAGTATTACAGAATGCTTTGGGAACTCAAATGGGAATCCCTCGAGGGAAGATCAGTTTGTTTTGAGGAACACTATTGAGAAAATTTAGAGAACTGGCATCTGAAGCTGACAGCAGAGCGATTCTACTGCCCCCAGTGTATGTTTCACATAATGACCAAAGATAAGAGAAATTAGGATTTGTTTGGAGGCACATATACAGCTGTTTTCCCTTGCTCTATTCTCTATTTATAAGTATAACAGGATGATAAATGACTAGGTACCCTCTGTCATATGCCGTACAGTGGCTTGTGGAATATGTATGTACATGTAAATAGCTGAAATATCTAATATCTAAGTGTGATCCTAGACCACACTCCGACATTTTGTGTGTGTGTGTGTGTGTGTGTGTGTGTGTGTGTGTGTGTGTGTGTGTGTGTGTGTGTGTGTGTGTGTGTGTGGGCGCGCGCGAAAAAAGCTATGGTCATAAGCACCCATTCTGTGGGGGTGAAGGGTAAAAACAGGAATTTAAATCAGCAGCAATGGGAGCAAAACTCAAGAAGGAGAGAAACTAAAAGCGGAAGGAAATCTTAGAAAAGTGTTACTGAAGGGAGATTGTTTCCCCCAGAAAGAGCTTCAAATGACCAATGTCATCTCAGTAACATTTTTATACTCAATGACGCAATCCGCTGAGTACGCGTCATCTGCTAAAAGGGAAGATATACCAGGCGACAGCTGTAAACGGGCACATAGCAGATTAAAATAGGGACACTGAAGTAAAAGGTGTCTCACCGTGCACGACTGAGAGCAGTGGAGACAAAGCAGGGGAGTATCGCCACTTAACAGATGTTGATGGCTAAAATGACAGTGCCTAATCTGGAGTCTAGTTAAAATTACCTCCTCCCGATAATGAGGCCAGGAGAAAGAGGTCCAAGTACAGGGAAGAGGTTTTATGTCCTGTAATTTATTATCCTGAAGTGCAGACCAATGTGTGTGCCATAAAAGACCAACACGTCAACATAAAACGCTCCGTGGTCAGCAAAGGGAACCATGCGGACAGTGGTCCAAGGAAGAGAGACAGCTGACTTTGCCACTATATGGCTGCCTCATTTCTGCATATCGCAACATGCCTTGGGATCCAGAGGAATGACACAGATATGCCCCCCCCCCCCTCTCAAGTGGAGCTTGTGGAGGCAGTCCTGAATCCGGTGGACCAGAGGGTGGATGGGGTAAAGAGCTCAGAGGTTGAGAAGAGACTTCAGTGAATATGAGCCTACACAAGAGTGGTTTGAAAAGTACTCAGAATCACCTCGAGAGGTCAGTGCTAGCGCAACGAGTTGTTCACGTGATATTCATTGGACTGTTGCCTGTAAACACATGCCACATCAGTGCTCTTGGAAGAGAGCTGCTGATTTCCAGAATACACTGGGGGTCTCTGCTCCTTCATATTCAACTATTGCCAAGGAGACACATGAGAGCTTAGATGATGATCCACGCAGTGGTTGGCCAAGTTTCAGCGGGAAAAGTCATGTCATCAGTGTTCTGGGATGCAAAGGGGATTCTGTTTGTAGATTGTAACCCCACTCGGCCAACAATTACTGGAGGATACTATGCTAACCTCCTGGACAAATTGCAACAAAAGATACACAAAAAAGGCCAGGTTTAGCAAGGAAGAAAGTCATCTTCCATCAAACACAAGTGTCATCATCATAGCAAAATTACACAAACTAAGCTATGAATTGTTGCCACACCTGCCTTATTCACCTAATATGGCTCCGTCAGACTTCCATCTCTTCTGAAAACTGAAAATTTTTTCTTGGTGGATGAAGATTCACTTCAAACAAAGAATTGATAGCCAGAGTTGACAACTATTTTGAAAGCCTGGAGGAAACTCATTTTCAAGATGGCATCAAGGTACTGGAACATTGTTGGATCAAGTGCATTAATCTACAAGAAGACTACATTGTATCCTGGAGAACAGCGTAAAGCTCCGCAGTAAAAACCGAACACTGGTTGGAAAGCCAAAATCTAATAGGGGTGTTGTCAATAATACAGGCACTCCAGACACCAAAGATGGTCTTGGCATCGTCAGTGTAAATTAATTTGGCATCCTCCATTTGTGTGCATAGAGCAGCAAATGCCAGACGATAAACTATGGGGGGGGAGATACTATCCTTGGGAAGCTGACAAAGGTGACGGAGAAGGCAGGTCCGGGGGCGAAGCCAAGGTGGCATTGTACTTCCATTGTCAAGAAAGTTTTAGGAGAAGGGAAGGAAAGTGAACGCCGCACTTGATGGAAGTGGACTCCCGGTGGTAGCAGATGGGAAGAGCTGCCTGCATACTCTAAATTCAAGGAGGTGTCAAAGAAAAGGACATGGGTCGGATTACATGACTAGTGTAACGACTCAGGACAGCACACCGACTGGACAGCGGAGAACCAGAAGGCTCTCCATAGGGTTAGTATAAAAAACTCCAGATGCTAAACACAATCCATGGTGGTGGACAGAATCTAGACGCCAAAGAATAGACAGCCAATTCCGAGACCACTCACTCCGCTCCCAATGAGGAACCACTCAGAACAAGGAGGGTTTTGAGGGATCACAGACAGTGAGCCGAAAGATATGAAACACGAGAAGGCCAGCACAGTTTTCTGTCAAACTTAAGTCCCAAGAATTTACCGACGTCTGCGAGCAAAAGGTCAACAGGGCCTAGATGTAGGGAAGGTGGATAAAACTCTGTAGGACGCCAAAAATTACAAGACAGTCTTACTGGGAGAAAACCAGAAGCCAATTTCGATGCTTCACAAGTGGAGGTGATCAAGACATCCTTGATGACATCGTTCAAGTAGATCTGGTCCATTGAGAGCTGTAGTAAACTACAAAATCATCGACAAAGAGGAAGCCCGAGACATCAGGAAGGAGGCAATCCATAACTGGATTTATGGCAATGGCAAACAGTACAACACTTAGTATGAAGCCCTGGGGCACCCCGTTTTCCTGGAAGAAGTACGGAATAGAGTAGTGTCCAGCCGCACCTTAAATGTGCGTCCTGTCACAAATTCACGGATGAAACGGGGTAGCCCCAAGAGAATAGTGAGCGGAGGATGCCTGTCCTCCAACAGGTATTGTATGCCCTCTCCAGATAAAAAAATACAGCTACCGTTTAGCGTTTCCTGCGGAAACTGTTCACAATATAAGTGGAGAGCGCAACAAGATGGTCAACTGCGGAATGATGCTTTCGGAAACAGCAGTGGGCAGGTGTTAAAAGGTTTCAGGACTCCAGACACCAGCCTAAATGGCAATTTACAATACGCTCCAAACCTTACAAATGCTACTCATTAGCGAGATTGGGCGATAGCTAGAGGGGAGATCTTTGTCCTCTCCAGGTTTCAGAACAGCTTTCTGTTATCTTCTGGGATAGGTACTGTCGACCCGAAGTCGATTATAAAGGCGAAGGAGGCACCTAGCACAGACTAGGGTATGATAGATGTAGCAACACTTGGACATATGTAACAATGGCATCCTGTACCTCAATTGAACCACTAAGATAGTATCCTGTTGTTCTGTTGACTTATTAGGTCAACTGAAGTATAGGATACAAATTTTATTGTTGTAGGTTCCTTAACTATCGCTAGTAATACTATCGTAATTTTCACTCGATATTATTAGTTTCGAAGGTTAATAAAAAATGTATAGCCCATACTACAGCTGACATACATAGGTCAACATTCATCTTTGCAGTTTGATATGTGCAATACATCATCTCTGGTAATTTCTAACACCATTCTTCGGTAATCCCTAACATCGCACACTAGCCTAGTGTGAGATTTAGAGGATTTATTGTGCTAGTTTTATGTGGAAACCAATTACTAGAAGTGCACTCTAAGAAGAGTTTGATTAACATGAGTGACAGAAGATGCAATATCCAAAGAAGTAAATTTATCAATACTGTCAATTTCTAACCACTATCAACTTAAGCTAGCAGATAATACTGTGTTTAATGCATCTACGTCTATGAAACCATAAGCAATATGGAAGTTAATGAATACTGGAATATTATGAGTAATTCTGTCTGAAATTATCTTACTTGCGAGAGCTCTAAGATCAATGAAGTTCCGCCATGTAAAGGAGCACTACTGTTCCTTCCTCTTAACAGGTACCAAGAAAAAATAGTATGTTCCACACATTAAGTATGAAAATGAACATAACTGTCCACATCAACAAAGGAAACTTTATGCACAAATAAAGATTTTAATGTGTCTGTTTTCTGATAGCTGTTTCTCCCTTAAATTCAGAAAAACTTATTCCGGCCAAGGTTCATGGATTTTGTTACACTGTCTTGTGATAGCTAAGAAACCCACCCTGATGTCTTTTCATGCCTGTATAATGGATTTCTAGCACAGGTTCAAATGTGAATACCTGTTACTTCCAATCTACAATAGGCCTATGCACAGTACAGTAAACCACAATGTGATTGACACAGTGGTGAACAATGTTTTGTATATCACCTGGTGATTGTTATGAAGTACTACTATAGCTTGTTCTTCCATCATGTCATGCCCTCAGACTTGGGCAATTGCATGACGACAATGTCACGCCAAAGCATCCTTAAGTTTGGGTATCAATGCAGTTGAATGGCCAACAGGTACCTGGAATCCACTTCAACCCATGATGAAATGATATGGTGTGTGATGTCGTGTGTGATGTCAATTGTGCAGGCAGAGTGAGCACAGAAAATTGACAGTATTTATTTTACTTTTATGTTAGTTTCTGGAATGTAGGTTTTCAGAATAAACTGATTTGCACCATAGCCAGAGGTGAGGTGTAAGTTATGTTTATAGGTGACTGGCTGTGATTTGGCAAAACCAACTAATGTCAATACAAATTTTTTGTTTTGCCAACATCCTGGTCTTTAGCCTAATTTGAGGCCTAGTTAGAGCTGAATGATAATAGTTTGGTTAAGTGTCAGTGAAGCCAACAATTATGAAGTGTTTAGAACTAAAATGTTCTTGTTATAGCACATATTTTGTGCAATACTGGATTTTGCCAACCGATTTTTTTACTATGTTCTGCACCCTACCTTCACCTTATGGTATCATATCTTGTTAATGAATTTATGTTATTTCTGCATGTTTCTGACATGTCCGATACTATTATACTGAGTGGCCCATGGACAAATAAATAAATAAAAGAGATGGTGGTATTAGTAGGATTCAATATTTTTGGGTATGAGGCATTACTTATGAGAGTTGCACAGAGGGCACCTTAACACTGAAAGGCTCAGAACCCCGAAGTATGGAAAGTAAATTTTCAGTCATAAGTGCTGAAGGAACTTAGATTGTATTTACAGAAATAAGCAGACATAACACAAGGCTGAGGGAACAGATGGATGGATGACTACCCACATATGGAAACAGGTCTTTTCAGATTGGGGTACTATGGTAGAGCTATCAATACACATATGACAGTCCAACTTCGTTAAAGAATATCTGGCTTTTCTATTGCTGTACCTTAACATATGAAACCTAAAAGAAATGTCACAACCAGACAATTACAGGGAGCAGACAATTTATAATGTTACTTGCAAAGGTCCCTCATAATAAAACGTCACTGAATCGGTTTTAAACAATACCATACACTTCTCTGAATGATAACTGTGTAGGCCTACAGCAACCCGACTACGTTAAGTAGTCTATGCAGTTGAAGTAGTTCCTTTCGTATTTTTAACAGCCTTCGTGTTAAGTCAATTGCCTCATTTGGGTAAATAATATAAGAAATAATAACAAACGTGAAGTGTATCCGTCATTTCCTGTAAAATCTTGGAGTAATCATTCCAACAGTCTTTTACTTTGATGTTTTTAGATTAACTATCACATAAACCGATTACTCAAATGCAAAGTTACATGTATAAATGACGGTAAAATACACTCCACTCATAAGGCGGAAACTGCTGCGCGATTTTCATGCACATACATACCTTAGTAGTTTCCTTTCATGTTCTAAGTTAGATGCGTCGTACCACGTCTTCCTCAGTGACTCTACGTGGTGTATTAGTTCCCGATAGCCCCAAATTTGTTCTATACAAGTACTAAACGATTTTATGAACTGTCTATGAATATGGAGATTGATTTCCTTCGCACTGGCTACAGTATTAACGGCGAAGGGAACGAGACTTTTTCTCTCCGTTATGAAGAGTTTAGAGTCACACTGGCGATCCAGTACATCCAGCAGTTTCCTAATAGACTGATTTCGTGAGTAGCGTAAGGAGAATTCCACACCATGGGCGCGTGGAGCCCCAGGCTTTTCTCCGTAACATATCCTTTGAAGCTCACACAACTTCGTAGTTTTCCTTAGGATCCACTTAACTGCCGGTCTTAAAAGCCAATAAATGTATGTCCACATCGATCGAAACATCTTCGCTCAGCCACTGCTTCCACATTACCGGAAACCGCCCTTTCCCACACACAATTTATATGACTCACATTCCAACACATCTACAACGCCGTCATTTTAAACGACGATGGAAGTTTGTTTTCCTCGTAACCAAAGTTGTTACACGTAAGCTGTGTCCGTTTCCACGTGACCAAAGTTTTTACACGTAAATTTAGCCAGCCACTGGAGTCTTGCGTATACGAAACGAGCGATAAAGCGATTGCGACATTTAAGGGAGTAGTTTCGTATTTGCGAGAACACGAATTAAAGAGATTTTTGCGTTTCCTATTCCGCTGAAATATAACATAATAATCGCTTACTTGTTTCCAATCGTTATTAAAGGAATGCTTGAACGGGCAGATGTACATAGTGCTCTACTTAGTATGCTTTTTAAGGATCCCTTAAGGTTCAATAATATTGTCAAACCCTTTAAGAGCGCGTATTGATGTATTACTAACACCAGAAATATAGACGATCAGTACTGATGGACTTTAAAGTATTCTCAGTACTGTCAATACATAATGAACGAGTTTGACAATATTCTCCATTCAAATGTTGACAGAGCTTCACGAACCAGCCACGCAGCGTTAGTGTAGAATGTTTATTTTTCAATAAGCCATTGTGTATATTATACCCCAGATTGAATTTTTAAGTAGTCTCTTAATACAAATGAATATCAATATCCTATGCAGGGGTAATCATTGTGATACCACTTTAGGATTGTTAACGGAGGATTCGCTAAGACACTGCTAACATCATGAATTTGAAAATATAGTACAGATTGGTGTATTATGTACCAGATTGAAAAAACTCTCCCATTTCTACAATTACATCCTATATCTTCAATGAGTAGTAAGAGGCCTGCGAAATACACGTCTTCAACAAATTATCAAAAATCATAAAAAACTATTGTACATTAACTGCCTAAACAGGTCCTTGCAAGGCAGATGTAATTGCTTCACATGTCTCGGATCTCTTGCTCATAATCTTCTGTCTTCATTACGACAGTCGCATTCCCGTTATCAACAGGCAGTGCCAATATACTGTTGTCGGTGTTGAGTTTCTTAATGGCTTGTAGTAAACGTCAGTAAAATCATTAGATTAACGTCGGCCGAAGAACCCGAGACAGAAGCCAATAGGCATTTTGTCAACAAGTGGCCACGAAAGCCTTAACAATTTTGTATTACGCCTCTACGGGGAGGAAATTTACAGATTTTACTGACGCCTTGACCAACGACAGAAGAAGAAAGCATGATTGATGTCCTCTCTCGCCTTTCTGTCACGGTGCCGAGATGAAGATGCTACACGTCAGAATGGAACGAGGTTTTCTTCGTGAGCGAATTCATATAACATGGAGAGACTTGGCAAGAATGGATCAGGAACCTCTGGACATTTTCTATCAAGTGAATAGCAGAATGCATCGAGATGACTGGGACAAGAATGACAGCATCACTCACAGGAGCATGCAGAACGAACTCGAGCGCTGCACCGAGCGACAGAAGAAAAAGTCTGAAAGATGCCGAAAGCAGATCGACAAGGCGATTCCCGACATGTCACACACAGTGGTCAACCTCAAAGAACGACAATTGACCGTAGAGGAAGTGTCTGTTCTTCAAAAAGGAGGGAATCATTGCCAACACCGAAGCGGCCATTCGGACCCTTCCTTGTGAAAGGGCAGAGGAACTACGCACTGAAACAGCCAGGATACAGCGCCGAGCAAGACCACCAGCTTGCAATCTAAAGAAAGAAGAGCTACAAGCCATCAAGAATCTCAACACCGACAAGAGTATATTGGTACTGCCTGCCAATAAGGGGA